>NW_025126008.1:0-1094 GCF_004010195.1 Chiloscyllium plagiosum | reverse complement strand
CTAGGACAAATGTTCGGCACAACATCGTGGGCCGGAGGGCCTGTACTGTGTTGTATTGGTCTATGTTCTATGTTCTATGTTCTAAAGTCATTATTCAGATCCTCAGCCATTTCCTAGTTTCCCACTACTATCAAATGTTCGGCACAACATCGTGGGCCGAAGGGCCTGTTCTGTGTTGTATTGGTCTATGTTCTGTGTTCTAAAGTCATTATTCAGATCCTCAGCCATTTCCTAGTTTCCCACTACTATCTCTCCAGCATCATTTTCCAGCGACCCAATGTCTACTTTAGGTTCTCTTTTGCCCTTTATGTGTTTTACGGTCTTCCTTTATACCACTGGCTTCCTGACCCTCATATTTAATCTTCTCCCTCATTTATTTTTAGTTGCCCTCTGTTGGTCTTTGTAAGCTTCCCAATCCTCTGGTTTCCCACGGCCCTTTGCCACATTATATGCTTTCATTGCATCCCTACCTTCCCCAGTCAGCCACGGTTGCCTCACCCTCCCTGTACCAGGCTTCATCTTCCTCGGGATGAATCTCTGCTGTGTCTCCTGAATTACTCCCAGAATCTCCTGCCATTGCTGTTCCCCTGTCTTTCCTGTTCGGTTACCCAAGCTGCTCCAAAAAGCCATCTCATAGACATTCCACAAATTCCTTTCCTTCCAATCCACTCCCAACCTGATTTTCCCAGTCCACCTGCAGACTGAAATCCCCCATGATCGCTGTAACTTTGCCATTCCGACACACGCTAACTCGGGGCCAGGGACCCGGTGATCCACACATGTGTCATTGATAGGCCATTGCCAATGATCTGGTGATCCAGTTACCGTGTCATTGCTGACCTGGGAGCAGTGATCTGGTGATCCACTCACCGTGTTGTTGATGACCTGGGGCCTGCTGCTGCGGATAGTTTTGACAGCTTGGAAGACATCGACCGCGGTCTCGTGCAGCATCTGCTGACAGATAAAGCTGGAAGCACAGAATAGCCCACAGCGACTCGCTCCATCGCTGCAGAAAATCCACCAATCAGACAGTGGCTTCATCAACCCTCACTCCCTTCTCTGCCACATCGACACCCCCACCCTACCTTCCCTCA
>NW_025126007.1:0-1094 GCF_004010195.1 Chiloscyllium plagiosum | reverse complement strand
GAATACCGAGACATAAATGAATTCTGGGTAAAAATGTTCTTCGGGATTTTGAACAAACTTGCTCTCAGGTGTTTGTGAGGGCGCGAGTGTGGACGGTTCTGAAATTTGTGGAGAATGAATGGAATTTGCATTTGAAACTGAAGACAACATTTGCCGTCTTTGCCAAATACCATTGTCGATTGTAACAGAAATAGCAAGTAAGTTCGCCATGGTTTATGGGATGAGTAAATGGATAGCAATGGAGATACTTACCAGGAACACCAACAATAGCGAGCATGGGATAGTAACCAGTCTGAATAATCATCAGTACACGGTATATCCGATCTGATAATGTCGACCAATACCAGGAAAGATAGAAAAGACCCAAGGACAAACTCCTGTCCATTGTTTCAGCATTCCAGTCTAATGTTAGCAGATTCTGATCCATTAATGGAACATTCCAGACTATTCTCAGATGTATATCTCTCCTCTTCCTGTCTCTGCAGCTGCTGATCACTGTTAGTGGCGGAGGTGATGCATCTGCTGATACAATGGCATAAAGAATTGCTAGAAACCCCTTACGAACTGGAGAGGGAAACCGTCCAGTGACATCATTAAGATCCATGGAGACTGACATCAATCATAGTCACTGAACAAACAGGCATTGTTCATTTGCAATACTGTAACTGCCTGAACCTCCACCACTACCCCTCTCAAAAACCACAATCCAGATGTTGTTACCATGCTGGTCGCTTCTCGATTCGAACAGGCACTAGTCAATATATTTACACTGGCTACATTGACACTCCTTTACACAGGAAATGTGGATTTGACTGGGCATTTCTTTCATTGATCTAATGAGGCAATTTTGTATCTTCAGCACTCAATATGCTTCAGGATCTTTTTTTAAAATAAACTCACTTTATTGGCTTCAAAGCAGAAAGACTTACATTGTTGATATTCAGTCCAAAGCCAAATGTGGCAGATGTTCTCACTAAGCCGGTCCTTTTACAAAGTTATATTATCCTTGAATTTTCTTCTGTAAGTGAGGTTCCAAATGACCCAAGATTCCAATATGTCTCAGTTTTGAAAGGTTAATTTGGGGTCCTTTTGTT
>NW_025126006.1:0-1094 GCF_004010195.1 Chiloscyllium plagiosum | reverse complement strand
TTCTGAAGGGGGGACGTGTTGTGAAGCCGAAAGCATGTCTGGTCATTTTAAGACAGAACGTGTTTTGCTGAATAGAAAGTATAGCCACAGATGCCAGCTGAAGATCAGGCTGTTCCACATGTCACCATTAGCTGGGAAATAGATACCTGGGTTTTTGTTGCTGTTTTGACAGCAATTCAACTGCAATCAAAGAGTTTAAATAACGCTCAGGATACTAGAAGCCAACGGGATTTGAATATTATTGTTTGCACTCTTGGAACGCAATCCATTTATGAGAAATATTGTATCATGGGAAGTACATAAACCCAGCATTTTGAACACTAGAGGGAGAGCCACTGCCATCCAACAACAGAGTAACTGCTGTAGAGCAGGAGTGCTATCTGGCCATCTCAAACACTCTCTGTCAAAGATACATGTGCATGTCAAACCTACCTTCAGTAAAAGAAAAATGACCCAGGGAGATCAGCAGCTGGAAGAGTGAACACAGTGGGGAAGATGGAGACTGTGTGGTCTTGAGGTCGTAATGTTTAATATGTGGGTAGTTGGAGCAGCATATTTTTACAGAGTTGGAGTGAGATAGTAAGTAGCTAAGAAAAGAGGAGCTTGTACTTGTGAATAGTTGTTGTTTAGTGTTCACTATTAAAGTTAAGAAACTAAGTTGTTAATTTTTGTTTAAATAGTGGAATGTAGGAGATCTGTCTCACTCATATTTTAACAGATTATTTGGTAATGCAAGCTCTTCTGGGTGTTTAGTTTTAATTAACAGAGGAGTTCGACTCCACCTTGCAAATGTCCATCCACGTTAACCCCATTTCCCTGCAGTTGGCCCATATCCTTCTCGTCCTTTCCTATCTACATATTTATACAAATGCTTTTGAAATGTTGTTAATGTACCCCCTTCAACCACATCTGCTGGCAGCTCATCCATGTACCAACCCTCTGCGTAAAGAAGTGGCCCCTCAGGTTCCCTTTTATTCCTTGCCCTCTAACCTCAAACTGATCCCCTCTAATCCTCAATTCTCTAAATCTTGGAAAAAGACTCAGAACATTAACACTATCAATACCCCTTGTTATCTAACACAGCTCTAACAGGC
>NW_025126005.1:0-1094 GCF_004010195.1 Chiloscyllium plagiosum | reverse complement strand
TGTCTGAAATGGTTGGTAATTGCCTCCAAATTTCTAACAACATAATGTTCCAATACGGAAAACCCATATTAAAATTGTATCAACTTAATTTCAAAACCACACAGCATCTGTCATCTCCAGTGTCATCTTTCTTTCAGATGAAGATCTTCCTGGGTTGTCTTCTGACTTTTTGTGCAAGGATGTTTCATACAAAAACGGTATCTTTGTCAGAGAGAGTTTTGCATGGCAGTTTCTCGCAAGATGGCAGTTATTCTCAGCCTAACTCGCGAACTGCCTGCTTCTTTTATGCCACTCAATATTTGATCATATCATTGGTTGGAAGTTGGCAAAACAATAAATTAAAAATCGATTGACTTTTGTATCCTGGGGCCTAATTTAAACTGAATGGTTAAATTCGAATTGTTGTCAAACAGCAACCAAAACTCAAGGTATCTGTTTCACAGCCAAACGTTGCATGCTTTATATTTTCCAGTATACTTTGGGGTCTGCTAGCTAGTCATATGACAGGTGCTTGCAAGCTCTCAGTGCAGAACAACATTCACTCTCTCTTAAAAGACACACCTTCAATTTCATAACAGTGGTTTATTCCGAGCTTTATACAGCTGTAGCATTATCTCATAACTCTGAAACTCACTTCCGTAGCTTGTGAAAGCCAACACAATATACACTTTCTTAACAACCACTCAACTTGAGTCATGATTAGGGTGGTGTTGGAAAAGCACAGCAGGTCAGACAGCATCCGAGGAGCGGGGAAATTGATGTTTCGGGCAGAATCCCTTCATCAGATGATGAAGAGCTCCTGCTTGAAACGTCGATTTTCCTGCTCCTCAGATGCTGCGTGACCTGCTATGCTTTCCAGCACCACTCTAACCTTGACTCTGATCTCCAGCATCTACAGTCCTCGCTTTTGCCGATTTGACATCAACCTGGGTGGCAACTGTGAGGGATCTCTGAACATGGACCCCAAGATCCCTCTGTTCCTCCACATTGCCAAGAATACTGCCTTCAGCCCAATATTCTACATTCAAATTCGACCTTCCAAAGTGACTGACTTCACAGTGTTCCAGGTTTAACTTGATCTGCTTCTCATCATC
>NW_025126004.1:0-1094 GCF_004010195.1 Chiloscyllium plagiosum | reverse complement strand
GCAGAGATTTTGTTAACCGGTTTGTGTGTGTGTATGTGTGTGTGTGCGCGCGCGTGTGCGTGCGTGTGAGTCTGTGTGTGTATGCGCGTGTGTGTGTGTTTTAATCATGGAATTATCGATGATGTATTTGCAATACCCGATCACTTTTCCATTCATCTTTCCATCATAGTTTGAGTAACATTGCTGTGGATCATAAATGTGTTAAAGAAACTAGCCTGACTTGTTGCTAAAACTGTCCCTGACCCAGTCTCAGACCGATATCATCGGTCATATCACCGACCTGGTTACATTTATCATTTGTTGTGAGCAGTGGAGCAGTGGGACTAGAAAAGGAAACAGGGACCCAAAAAGCCGGGGAACGAGAGACCAATTCGCCTGATGTCAGTGGTGGGTAAGTTGTTGGAGGGGATTCTGAGGGCCAGGATTGACATACATTTGGGAAGGCAAGGGCTGATCAGGGTAGTCAACCTGTCTTTCTGCATGGGAAATCATATCTCATTATTTTGGTTGAGTTTTATGAAGAGGTGACAAAGAAGATTGATGAAGGCAGTTTGGTAAATATTGTCTATGTGAACCTCAGCAAGGTGTTCATAACATTCCGATTGGTAGACAGATGAGTAAGGTTCGGTCATTTGGGATACAGGGGAAGCGATTCGTAATTGGCTTGAAGGAAGAGGGTATTTTTCTGATTGGAAGCCTGTGAGCAGCAGTGTGCTGTAAGAATCAGGACTGAGTTCACTGAATTTCATAATTTATATCAAGGATTTGGATGTGAACATTGGCGCCATAGTTAGTAAGTTTCCAGATTACATCAGAAAGGTGGTGTAGTAGATTATCTCAGAGTACAACGAGATCACAATTAAATGGTACAAAGGTGCAAGGAGTGAGAGATGAAATGTAATTTAAATAAATGCGAGGTTTTGTATTTTGGGAAAGCAAATCAGGGAAGAAATTATACACTTGATGGTAAGGTCCTGGGGAGTGTTGTGGAACAAAGGGACATAGGGCTGCAGGTACTTTGTTCCTTGAAAGTGGAGTCGTAGGTAGACAATGGTGCAGTGCACATTTGCCTTCATCAGTAAGAGCATTGAGTA
>NW_025126003.1:0-1094 GCF_004010195.1 Chiloscyllium plagiosum | reverse complement strand
GAAATAGACTGTATGTTTTCACAGACATGTGAAACTAGATAAGAGGGTACAGCTGCAAGACAAGAGGAAGCAGATTTAGGCCTGAATTGAGAAAGAATGTCTTCATCCAGAGGGTTGTTAATCTGTGGAATTCTTTGCCCAGTGAAGTAATTGACGCTATTCAGGAAACTGTTTTAAAGTAAGGTATATTTTTTCTAAAAATGGAAGAAAATAACGGATACAGTGAGAGGTTGAGTAAGCGGAGCTGAGTCCACAAAAAGATCAGCCATAATCTTATTGAATGATGGAGCAGGGTTGAAGGGCTGGACGGCCTACTCCTGCTTCTAGTTCTTATGTTATAACCAACAGCTTAAGCACTTGTTGCTAACAATGAGCTGGAAAATAGATTGAAAGGAATTTCAGTTGATAACGTTGACAGATATATAAATTAACATTTAACAATGATCAAACATGATGGGGAGACGATGGTCTTGTAGTGTTATCTGTAGATTGTTAATCCATAGACCCCGATAACGTTCTGGGACCAGAGTTCAATTCCTGCCACGGCAGATGCCGAAAGTTATTTCAGTAAAAACAATCTCGAATTAAGAATCTCATGATGACCATAAATCCATTGTCAATTGTTGGGCAAACCTCTCTGGATCACTGATGTCCTTTAGGGAAGGAATCTGCCATCCTTACCTGATCTGACCTACATGTGACTCCAGTCCCATAGCAATAACTGCCCTCTGTCCAATTAGGGATCGGCAACTAATGCTGACCTAGCCAATGATGCCCTAATTCCCTGAACAAATTTTAAAAACATCAAAAAGGAATTGATGAGATGGTAAACTTTGCATGATTAGCAAATATAGTCAGGGTGTGTAACCAATGAAAACAAAGGCGCACAAATGATGAAAACTTCTGGTAAACCAGAGGTTTGGGACTATATTTTTAGAGCCCACAAGCTGAAAGCCGTAAAGCAAATAAAGTTGGAGAAAATTGATTTAGGAAGGTCAATTGTTGCAAAATATAAACAAAAACAGCACGAGGCTGCATGTGGAAATAAAAATAACAATAAAAAAATAGCTAAAACCTTTTTGGAACAATTGGAA
>NW_025126002.1:0-1094 GCF_004010195.1 Chiloscyllium plagiosum | reverse complement strand
CTGCCCCATGGGGAGTTTACAATAGCCTGCCCTCTGGTGGGGACAGAGCACATTGTCGTGAGTCTGCCTGACTGCCCCATGGGGAGTTTGCAATAGACTGCCCTCTGGTGGGGACAGAGCACATTGCCGTGAGTCTGCCTGACTGCCCCATGGGGAGTTTACAATACACTGCCCTCTGGTGGGGACAGAGCACATTGCCGTGAGTCTGCCTGACTGCCCCTTGGGTAGTTTACAATAGTCTGCCCTCTGGTGGGGACAGAGCACATTGCCGTGAGTCTGCCTGACTGCCCCATGGGGAGTTTACAATACACTGCCATCTGGTGGGGACAGAGCACATTGCCGTGAGTCTGCCTGACTGCCCCATGGGGAGTTTACAATACACTGCCATCTGGTGGGGCAGAGCACATTGCCGTGAGTCTGCCTGACTGCCCCATGGGGAGTTTACAATAGACTGCCCTCTGGTGGGGACAGAGCACATTGCCGTGAGTCTGCCTGACTGCCCCATGGGGAGTTTACAAAAAACTGCCATCTGGTGGGGACAGAGCACATTGCCGTGAGTCTGCCTGACTGCCCCATGAGGAGTTTACAATACACTGCCATCTGGTGGGGACAGAGCACATTGCCGTGAGTCTGCCTGACTGCCCCATGGGGAGTTTACAATAGACTGCCCTCTGGTGGGGACAGAGCACATTGCCGTGAGTCTGCCTGACTGCCCCATGGGGAGTTTACAATACACTGCCATCTGGTGGGGACAGAGCACATTGCCGTGAGTCTGCCTGACTGCCCCATGGGGAGTTTACAATAGATTGCCCTCTGGTGGGGACAGAGCACATTGCCGTGAGTCTGCCTGACTGCCCCATGGTGGGGACAGAGCACATTGCCGTGAGTCTGCCTGACTGCCCCATGGGGAGTTTACAATAGACTGCACTCTAGTGGGGACAGAGCAGACTTCAGAATCTTCACTGAAATTCCAGTGAAATTTTAAAAAATATTCTTTTCTGTTGTTCATTCAATTATTTCGAAACTGCAGTCCCTGTTCCCAGTCCAAACAAATCCAAATAACACTGAAGGGAAACAGGGATGGACATATACAC
>NW_025126001.1:0-1094 GCF_004010195.1 Chiloscyllium plagiosum | reverse complement strand
TTTATGACGAAGACCCAAGCTGAACCCAGTAAATATCTTGATGTTGGCAGCTCAAGCTCAACCAAACAGCAAATTCAAATCTGTACTCCACTGATACTGAGAAGCTGAAGATTAAACCGTGCTCCCTGCAGAGGTACTTTCAGTAAGGGATGTTAATTGTGTAACCTAATGAAGGGATGTCTCTTGTATTTCTCTTTCATACCCCAGTGGGACCCCTTCTGTCCAAATTAATTGGTGATTAAATGGTTCTTGAGTGAAGGAGACCAGAACTTTTCCAGATACTTTACAGCAGGGAAACGTGCCTTTTGGCCCAACAGACTATTGTGGTTATTTAGTCTCCATGCGACTCTACTCCCACTTTGTCTCATCCCATCAGTGCATCCTTTTGTATATTTCTCCCTGAGGTACTAATCTAATTTCCCCTTAAACATATTCATGCCATTCAACTGAAGCATTCCTGGCATAAGCAAGTTCCATGTTGTCACTCTTCTCAGGGAAGAATATCTTGTTTTGAATTTCTGATTCGATTCGTTAATTTGAACTTCCTGTTCAGGTCAGCCTCACAAGTGAAAATATTTTTCCCTCCATGCAGCTCAAGCACCTTCAGCGAGGACCAGAGGCCTGACAGGAAGTTAACTTTAAAATATACAAACTTACCTCGGGGGATCAGTGTTCTTCATTTTATGGGTGGCAGTTGGAGTGGGAGGAGCGACAATGAGGACCAGAGACCCGATGGGATGATAACTTTAAAATATAAAAACTTAGCTTGGCGGAGCGAACACTGAGCAGGAACGGACGTGAGACTGCTTGATAAGTGAGGCTTTTGAAGGAGCAGCAGAGCGACAGGCCACAGCGAGGCGCAGAGGACTGTTGGGTATATATTTGGGCAGCAGCTGAATCCTGATATACTACATGTGTCGTGTCTCCCCCCACCCTCTTCTCTAACCAAAGAAAAGGACTCTCGTGTGTTGCTAAGATAAGGCTATTTCTTGTGTATCGTGTGATTGATTAAAAGTTCATTATTAGTTGGTTAGTTGAATAATATTTAACTTATAATTTTGTATAAATTAATTTAATAAGTAGAGATGGCTAGA
>NW_025126000.1:0-1094 GCF_004010195.1 Chiloscyllium plagiosum | reverse complement strand
ATACCTCAGATAGTTCTCCCTCAATACCTCAGAGAGTGCTCCTTCAATATCTCAGATAGTTCTCCCTCAATACCTCAGAAAGTGTCCCCTCAGTACCTCAGAAAGCGCTACCTCAATACCTTAGAAAGTGCTCCATCAATACCTCAGAGAGTGCTCCCTCAATACCTAAGATAGTTCTCCTTCAATACCTCGGATAGTTCTCCCTCAAAACCTCTGAAAGTGCTCGCTCAATACCTCAGATAGTTCTCCCTCAATACCTCAGATAGTGCACCTCAATACCTCAGATAGTTCTCCCTCGATACCTCAGATAGTGCTCCTTCAATATCTCAGATAGTTCTCACTCAATACCTCTGAAAGTGCTCCCTCAATACCTCAGAGAGTTCTCCCTCAATGCCTCAGATACTGCTCCCACAATATCTCAGATAGTTCTCCCCCAATACTTCAGAACGTGCTCCCTCAGTACCTCAGATAGTACTCACTCAGAACCTCAGCTAGTGCTCCTCAGTACGTCAGAAAGTGCTCCCTCAATACCTCAGAAAGTGCTCCCTCAGTACCTCAGATAGTTCTCCCTCAGTACCTCAGATAGTTCCAACTCAGTACCTCAGAAAGTGCTCCCTAAATACCTCAGAAAGTGCCCCCTCAGTACCTCAGATATTGCTCCCTCAATGCCTCACATCGTGCTCCCTTAATACCTCAGAAAGTGCTCTCTCAGTACCTCAGGTAGTTCTCCCTCAGTACCTCAGATAGTTCTCCCTCAGTACCTCAGATAGTGCTTCCTCAACACCTCAGAACTTGTTCCCTCAGTACCTCAGATAGTACTCCCTGAATGCCTCAGATCGTGCTCCCTTAATACCTCAGAAAGTGCTCTCTCAGTACCTCAGAAAGTGCTTCCTCAACACCTCAGAAAGTGCTCCATCAATACCACAGATAGTTCTCCAACAGTACCTCAGAGAGTGCTTCCTCAATACCTCAGAAAGTGCTCACTCAATACCTCAGAAAGTGCTCCCTCAGTACCTCAGAAAATGCTCCCTCAATACCTCAGAAAGTACGTCCTCAATACCTTAGAAAGTGCTTCCTCGATACCTCAGAAAGTG
>NW_025125999.1:0-1094 GCF_004010195.1 Chiloscyllium plagiosum | reverse complement strand
CTGCGATCTAACCGTCTCTGCATTGAACGTTACCTGCGATCTAACCGTCTCTGCATTGAACTTTACCTGCGATCTAATTGCCTCTGCATTGAGCTTCACCTGCGATCTAACCTTCATTGCATTGAGGTTAACCTGCGATCTAACCATCTCTGAATTGAGCTTCACCTGCGATCTAACCATCTCTGAATTGAGCTTCACCTGCGATCTAACCATCTCTGAATTGAGCTTCACCTGCGATCTAACCATCTCTGAATTGAGCTTCACCTGCGATCTAACCATCTCTGAATTGAGCTTCACCTGCGATCTAACCATCTCTGAATTGAGCTTCACCTGCGATCTAACCATCTCTGAATTGAGCTTCACCTGCGATCTAACCATCTCTGAATTGAGCTTCACCTGCGATCTAACCATCTCTGAATTGAGCTTCACCTGCGATCTAACCATCTCTGAATTGAGCTTCACCTGCGATCTAACCATCTCTGAATTGAGCTTCACCTGCGATCTAACCATCTCTGAATTGAGCTTCACCTGCGATCTAACCATCTCTGAATTGAGCTTCACCTGCGATCTAACCATCTCTGAATTGAGCTTCACCTGCGATCTAACCATCTCTGAATTGAGCTTCACCTGCGATCTAACCATCTCTGAATTGAACTTCACCTGCGATCTAACCGTCTCTGCATTGTACTTCACCTGCGATCTAACCGTCTCTGCATTGAGCTTCACCCGCGATCTAACCTTCACTGTATTGAGCTTTACCAGCGATCTAACCGACTCTGCATTGAGCTTAACCTGCGATCTAACCATCTCTGCAGTGACCTTCACCTGTGATCTAACAGTCTCTGCATTGAGCTTTACCTGCGATCTAACAGTCTCTGCATTGAGCTTCACCTGCGATCTAACCGTCTCTGCATTGAACTTCAGCTGCGATCTAACCGTGTCTGCATTGAACTTCAGCTGCGATCTAACCGTGTCTGCACTGAACTTCAGCTGCGATCTAACCTTTTCTGCACTGATCTTCAGCTGCGATCTAACCGTGTCTGCACTGAACTTCACCTGCTGTGAAACCGTCTCTGCATTGAGCTCCACCTGTG
>NW_025125998.1:0-1094 GCF_004010195.1 Chiloscyllium plagiosum | reverse complement strand
TACTGGTCTTCGACAAAATCGACACACTGTCCGCGACAAGAAGAAACAGCTGAACACAGTAGATACGACAAATTCAATGGGTCCTGACATCTTTCTTGCAATAGGACTGAAAATGTCTGAAACGCATCAAAACGTGTCCCTGGCGAAGATGTTCCATTCAGCTCCAAAGCTGACATTGGCATGGCTATATGGAGAATTATTCAGTTATTTCCAGTCCCCTGACGGGACAATGATTACAATCTGAACAATCTGTTCTCCGCCTTTCCGAAATACGACATGAAGAAGCTTCACAAACAAACTTTGATTTTCTTTGACATCCCTCTGGATGTCAAGTTGTTTGTCCTTGATCATATTCTACGTTTGAAAATAGAGAACTAAATTCTTGTTTCATATTTTATGCAATAACTTCCATAACACCGATCTGTTACTCACAGATCTTTCGTTCCATGGTCTCTCTTTTTCACCATCCTTGTAAAGTGGAACCACATTTGCTCTTCTCCAGTATTCTGGCACCTCTCCTGTGGCCAGGTTCTGCGTACAAATTTGAATCAGGGCCTTTCGTCTCTTTCATAGTATCCAGTGATACAACTCTTCTAGACCTGGAGATTTGGCTAATTTTAAAACTGCCAAAATTATCAATCACTGCTGGAATCTTGCATTAATCTGCTCAAGACCTTCACAGTGCATACTTTAAAATTCGATACGTGCATCCTCCTTCTCCCACGCAACAATTAATGCGGAATGTTGACTCATCACAGCATCACAGCTCCAGGGACATGGGTTCAAATACAGAAATGGGAGAGAATTAAGACTTTAAACATTCTCCTTGTCTCTACGTGGATTTCAACCCGGTGCTTCAGTTTCCTGCTGCAAACTAAAGATCTTTAGTTGCGTTGAATTATCCATGCTATATTTCCGTAGTGTGCAGCTTATCTGTATTAGCCAATGGAAATGCAAGTTAATTCGGATGAGTTAGGTTTGGGTTGGATGCTCTTCAGAGATTCGATGCAGAGTCTATGGACCAAATGGCCTGCTGCCACACTGTCGGAATTCTAAGATGGAAGCAAATACAAAAGTGCATGCAACGGGGCTAA
>NW_025125997.1:0-1094 GCF_004010195.1 Chiloscyllium plagiosum | reverse complement strand
AGTGACCAGTGGTGTTCTGTTACAATCGGCTCTGGGACCCTTCTCTTTGTGATTTTTATAAATGAATGCATGTGGATGTTTGCGAGTGGGTTCGTAAGTTGTCAATGAAGGTTGGTGGAGTGGTGGGGAATGTGGTGTTGTAGGTTGCAATGGGATATTGACAGGACACAGAGCTGGGCTGGAAGTGGCACATGGAGTTCAATCTGGAAAAGTGTGAAGTGATTCATTCTGGAAGGTTGCATTTGAATGCAGAATACAGGGTGAAAGGCAGAATACTTGGTAATGTGGAAGAACAGAGAGATCATGGGGTCCATGTCCATAGATCCTTCAAAGTTGCCACGCATATTGATAGAGTTGCTAAAAAGGCATATGTTGTGTTGGCTTTCCTGAACAAGTGGATTGATTTTGAGAGTCATGAGGTTTTACTGCATCTTTTTAGTAGCCTGGTGAGACCACACTTGGAATATTGTGTTCAGTTCTGGTCCCCTCTTTACAGGAAGGATGTCCAAGTTTTAGAGAGCGTACACAGAAGATTTACCAGGATGCTGCCTGGAATGGAGGGCATTTCTTATGAAGAAAGGTTGAGGGAGCTAAGGCTTTGCTCATTGGAGTGAAGAAAGGGATGGGGTGACTTGGTAGTGCTGAACAAGATGATGAGAGGCACAGAGAGAGTGAATATTGAGAGACTTTTTCTCCTATCGCATAAATGGCTGTTACAAGGGGGTGTAATTTTAAGGTCAATGGAGGATGGATAAAAGGATAGAGAATGGTATGTGGTTGGAATGCATTGACAATGGTGGTAGTAAAATTCGATACTTTCAGGACATTTAATAGACTCTTGGGTAGGCACATAATTGATAGTAAAATGACTGGTATGTAGATTAGTTTGATCTTATAGTTGGATAAAAGGTTGCCATGGCATCATGGCCAAAGGGTCCTGTGCTGTACTGTTCTGTGTTCTACATTCCGTATGGTAAAGTGGATAATAAGCCTAGATCAATGTAAAAGAATATGGCATTCAGGAGGAGCTAGTCACCTGGATACAAAATTGGCTTGATGGTGGGAGACAGAGGGTGATGGGAGACATGTTGTTT
>NW_025125996.1:0-1094 GCF_004010195.1 Chiloscyllium plagiosum | reverse complement strand
ATGCAGAGGGAGGGAGTGATGGTGACAGAGTGAAAGCAGGAGGACAGTGAGAGATCGAGAGAGAAAGCAGGAGAGCAGAGAGAGAGGGGGTCTCTGAGCTCAGGGGTTGGTGTGCCTCTGTGCTCCTGGTGAGGGTGGTGGTGGTGGCAGTGGCTGGGTGCTGTCCCTCCTGCACTGATCAGACTCCAGTTTCCTCCCCCCACAGGATGAGTACGAGCTACTCAACTACAGTCAGCAGCTGAGGGAACGTCTGGACGCTTTCACCCGGGACTTCATCCCCCATATGAAGGAGGAGGAAGAGGTAGGAGGTAGATCAGAGTGAGTGCACAGGGAGTGGGCACTGTCTCCCTACTCAGCCAGCACTGACCCACCCCAACCCCGCTCCTGTCACCATCTTCCTCTCTTCCTATCCCCGGTATACCGGCACCCCCTCACTCTCTCCTTGTACTTGGTGTAGGTTTTCCAGCCCCCTCCCTCACTCTCTCCCTGTCCCCGGTGTAGGTATTCCAGCCCCCTCCCTCACTCTCTCCCTGTCCCCGGTGTAGGTATTCCAGCCCCTGCTGATGGAGTATTTCTCCTACGATGAGCTGAAGGATATAAAGGTGAAGGTATTAGCGCGGCATGGCCACGTGGACACGGTGGAGGTCCTGAAGGAGCTGCAGCTGAGGAACCAGCCCGACGACCAACAAAAACTCGACAAGAACCGTCCGAGCAGTAACCGAACCCCCCCAGGTACAGGTGAGAACTGCGTTTGTATCGCGCAGTCCGCCCGCTAACCCTTCCCCGAGGCCTGAAGGCAGGGGTATGGTTGGTCAGACTGAATCTGAGCCCGGGCCACCTAGAGATGTGTTAGGGTGAGGCGACCAGTGGCTCGCACCAAGGGTACGTCTGAATGGACACAGACAGACAGGGGGAGAGAGAGAGAGCGACACATAGATGTTCCGGGAAGTAATTCCCAGATTTCGGGCTCCTGCTCGTGAATGAACAACAGCCCCAGTGGCAGGCAGCTGTTCGAGCAGACAGGATTGAGGGACTGCAGAGATCTCGGAGGGTTGGAGGAGGTGGCAGGGATAGGGAGGGGCTGGAGGAGGGGA
>NW_025125995.1:0-1094 GCF_004010195.1 Chiloscyllium plagiosum | reverse complement strand
CACTTCGGGTAAATGAGATAAAGAGCACCTTCACGCTGAAAGATAGATTTTAACTGAAATACCGATAGCTGCACAGAAAAGTGCTGAGAGCACCAACACAGCAGACTGCAATATCAACTAACTTTTATGAATCAACACAAAACCTTCTTACCGAAATTATGAAACAACTCATGGTGTGAAAAGGATCAATGCAATTTGGAACAGAGATTTAGAGGAGCTCTGAAACTATTGAGGTTGCAAGTGATTCTGATACAGAATGTCTCTTTTAACAAATGTATGTTACATTCAGACTTAAGTTTCATGAATATTGTGCAAACGTCAATGGACTATCCATTGCTGCACTGAAAAGAAATACTAAAAGTAGAAGTTGAGGGGGTGGAGTTTCAATGGTTAGTCCGACTGCAATGGCAGGACTAGTGGTGAATGAAGAACATGTTCAAATCTCTTGCTCTTTAATTGATTCATGGTATTATGATCCTTCTTCTGGGTTCCATGGCCTGAAAGGGTAAACAGTATGTGTCAAAGGAAGATTTTGAATTAAAGGGACCCTGGTAGATATTAGACTGCAACCATGTATATTTCTGAGGCCTGTGGCAATCCTGGATTCTCACCGGAATTCCTGCTATGGGATCTGAGGGTTCTGAGTAAAGTAACCTCTCCCAAGTGTGAACGATAGAGGATATTCTCTCAAACCAAAGTCAGAAATGGCCAAGGAAGGCAGCAGCAGGAATGTGTCTTTTCAACCTGGAGCCAGAGCACCACGGGGATCGAGAAACTCAGACCATTCCCAGGAGTCACACTCTCTGAAATTCCCAGCCTTCCTCCTGCACTCTCCTCAGACCAGAACACCTTGTAAATCTATTCATTCCTCTCTCTCCAGGTACCTCTGCACATCTCAACTGAGCAGTCAATACTCACACTCATCCTCTAGCCCGCTCTCAATAATAACTTATACCCGCGCTACGCAAGTGCTGTCTTCCATCCCTCTCTCATGATGTGGACGTGCTGGTGTTGGTCTGGGGTCAACAAAGTTAAAAATTACACAACACCAAGTTATAGTCCATCAGGTTTATTTGGAAGCACTAGCTTTGGGA
>NW_025125994.1:0-1094 GCF_004010195.1 Chiloscyllium plagiosum | reverse complement strand
TTTCAGAGGTTAGTTAGGAGTCACCACATTACGGAGTGGTGAGTCAGGAGTCAAAGATATGCCAGATCACGTCAGGATGACAGATTTCTTTCCCTCTTTGTCGTAACTGAATGAAATTAGATTTTTCGACAATCCACAGCAGTTTCACAGCATGACTACAGATACTAGCTTTCAATTCTAGAATTTAGAACTTACAGCATTGAACATTATATCGCAGTACACGTCAGAAAATGTTTTAGTCACTTGTTGGGTTTCCACCCTGAATTAAAGATAACGATAATTTTATTTGTTATTATGAATATTTGTTACTAATTATTTGTACATGTATTATATTTTTAATATTTATAATGAATCAATTGTATTAGTCTCAATCAATATTAATTCGCAGGATTCCTTCACACATTCTCAGTGACCTGTCATATTGATAAATTGCCAATTTAAAACATGACTGCATTAATTATTTGTTAATCAAAGAATGGAAAGGTACATTACTGGCCAGAGTGTGTGCAGGCAGTGGCAGCAACAACCTTATTGGTAGAGGAAAGTCGGAAACTTACATTTGGGGTAGCCTTAATAGTCAGCACCCCACACCAGTTACGGACCATATTAAATCAGAAAGTAGGACGTTGGCTCACAGACTCTAGGATCTTGAAATATGAGGCAATTTTAATAAAGAAGAATGAGGTTGTGTTAGTCACAGATAGTTGCTTAAATCCAGCTGCATTCCTGTGGCGGGAAGAGGGGGAGGCCCCTGGCAATCCAGAACACGATTGCCTTGATATAAGTGAATATCAAACGAAAGTGCAGATGGACCTAAGGGGCATCCTGCTCCATGCGGGAGCTCGGTTATTCATCCATGGGTCATCCCGGATGATTGAGGGTAAGAGACATCATGGATATAGTGAAATTGATGGGAGATGGGAAGGGTTATCGAGGCCGGAAGGCTGCCTCACGGCTGGTCAGCCGAAACTTGTGAACTCTTTGCAATAGAAAGAGCTCTCAGAGTCTTAGAAGACAACGAAGGACCGGTGTACCCAGACCCCAAACATGCATTTGGATTAGCACAAACCTTCGGAAAATTTTGGCAAGAAAGA
>NW_025125993.1:0-1094 GCF_004010195.1 Chiloscyllium plagiosum | reverse complement strand
ACTCGATGACCTGGTAGATGACCAAAATTCGTTTAATGAGGACGTTGGGTTGAGCTGTAGCAAATGCAGCAGCCAGTACAGGAGGCCCCGTCTCCAAAGGATGTGCCTCTGAAAATCCAAAGGGAACCTTACTTTTCTGTAGCTCCTGATGCTTTAGAAGTTGAGAAGATGGTTCATGCAGTGGCTGAGGAAGTTGAAGGAACTTGGCCACGATCCAGGAGATCTACGAATACTCCCAGACTATCTTGAGAATAATAAATGGAAAGGTGTAGAGAGTGTGAGCAAAAGAGTTTTTTGTGAGGTGAGCTTCAGCTTTTGCGTTTGAACACAAAATTATTTTTTCTCAATTAACCAAGAAAGGTCTGAGTTAATAGTGCTCCACAGCAGCTCTGATTGATGATATGTATAACAGAGCATGTTAAAAACATTATCTCGATCCTGATGACAGCTTTGAATTCAATTTCCCATTTTGCCCCTTCCCTAAAAGTCCAAAGCCCCTTTCTCCTCCACTGTTTGTACTCTCCCATTGTTAATTTATCATCATCAACCTCATCCTCATCCTGTTATTCACTAAATCCCATCTACCAGCACTTTGCCAACTCTGAGAATCTATAGTTTCTGTTTCTATTTACATAATATATGATGTCTCTTCCAGTCACTCATTTTTTTAAATTCTTCTGTATCATCTGTCTTTCCATTGGTTGATAATACAACATATAATTATTAATCACCTTCTTAAAACTTTCCAGAATCTTGACCTTCACGGGTCACTCCATAATTTTCAGACGAAGAAAGCCTTAAAGGTTGCACTTTTCAGTCTGAATTTGTGCTGTGTTGAGGTTCCCAAAATTGACCAAAATATTCTCTAAGATCTTATGCAACTTAATGGCTTAAATCATTTGTGTTGGAAGTGTCAGTTTTTTATTAATGGCCATATCTATCACTTTAGATGGCCTGTATGTTTGAATACTTTGTGGCCTTTTTCTCTGATCTGATTAGGATCTTGCCATTTCAGGTGTAATTCCTTTTCTTATCCACTCAATGTATGACTTCATCTCACACTCAACTTCAATTCCATCTTCCGGTAAATATTC
>NW_025125992.1:0-1094 GCF_004010195.1 Chiloscyllium plagiosum | reverse complement strand
TCCCATCAGAGCCATCTATTTCTGAAGCTTTCTTCCCACTGACTTTTGAGCTTTTCAGGACTTCGCATCTGCCCTAACTGTCAGAGACCGCTAATAGCGCCTGTATGTCTTGCCATGATCCTTCTTCCCTCTGAATTAAGTTTGGATATATTAACATTAGATTTGTATGAATACTTTTCACCTCCAGTTTCTTGGATTTCAGATTCTTCGATCCTTGTGCCAAGGAGTGGGAAATTGAAATTAAGATGACGTTCACACTATAAATATATTTTGGTGTGAGGCTATTTGTTTTGCTGTGGTCACATTCC
Source organism: Chiloscyllium plagiosum (assembly GCF_004010195.1). Lineage (NCBI taxonomy): Eukaryota > Metazoa > Chordata > Chondrichthyes > Orectolobiformes > Hemiscylliidae > Chiloscyllium > Chiloscyllium plagiosum. The sequence continues at coordinate 786 of NW_025125992.1, read as the reverse complement.
AGAAATGTCAGGATGGAGATCTCTGGATGTGATACTCTCTCTCAGCTTCACTTTGGAACTAGTTGGCGCTTGGTTACCTTCAAGTTGGTGCAAGACTAGTTTTGGATTTACATTCTTAATCAATTTGGGGCATACAAAGTTTAAAAATCTCAACACCAGGTTATAGTCCAACAGGTTTAATTGGAAGCACACTAGCTTTCGGAGCAACGCTCCTTCATCAGGTGATTGCTCCTTCATCAGATGACTATCACCTGATGGAGTGTCGCTCCGAAAGCTGGTGTGCTTCCAATTAAACCTGTTGGACTATAACCTGGTGTTGAGATTTTTAACTTTGTACACCCCAGTCCAACACTGGCATCTCCAAATTTGGGGCATGTTTTTAAAGCATCTATTCTTTCTCAGTGAGAGAACTAGAACTTGCTGCAGTGTTGAAACATGACTAATTTCTATGGTGTTCACTTTGCATCCACAAAAGGTTGAAACCAGTATTGTGGGTGATACTTTATTAATGTTGCATTGCTTTTAAAATCCTGAGAATGCTAAAGATGGTGATGTTCAACAACAATCCTATTTGCTGAGTCTTTAAAACTAGGTTACCATGAAGCAATTAATAGCACTATATCTTTTTAATAAATTAAAAGCTACAACCTAAGATTAAGGGAAAGGCAATGATATTTCGCAGAATGAAGAAACCCAAGGCTAAACTTGACTCTTTACATGAGAACAGGTCCACTGGTCTAGACTGTAGGACAATGTCAGCTGATCTGGTCCCATGAACTTGGCCTT
>NW_025125991.1:0-1094 GCF_004010195.1 Chiloscyllium plagiosum | reverse complement strand
TTGTGTTAAAGATAAATGTTAAATAAAATCCATGGCTGCACAATCCTGGATCCTGTGGTCAATTTAGGACTGATCCACCTGACCTGCACATCTTTGGACTGTGGGAGGAAACCAGAGCAGCTGGAGGGGACCCACAAAATCATGGGGAGAATGTGGGAACTCCACACAGGCTGTTGGCCAAGGCTGGACTCCAAGGCTGTGAAGCAGCCGTGCTACAATCACAATTTAAATCAAAACAGATGATCCCTGCTCCTTGTCACAATGCTGTTTGTGGAGACTTACTTCCCAGAGAGGCATCCTGAGGTTCAGAAAGTGGCAATGTAAGTTCAGTCAACTCCAGCCCAGCTAATGTGGTTAACAACAACAACATCAATACTCCAACAGTGTCATCATGGACAAGGTCCACTCCTGACTCTGATGGACAGTAACATCAGAATGAGAATCCTGCAGTCAACACGGTGTAGATGTATGACCACTTCCCTGTGAGCACTCACTGGTCTCTCAATCGTGTTGAAGATGCAGCAAATCCCTTGTCACACAGAGGGGTGAACAGCTCCTACCCAGAGTAAACCCGCTGGAGTCTCTGGGGCAGGAATAATCACTGAATCCCTTCTCCCACACTAAGCATCTGAATGGCCTCTCCTCAGTATGGGCTCCTTGGAGTCTCAGCACGAGCGATGAATCACTGAATCCCTTCTCCCACACTAAGCAACTGAATGGCCTCTCCTTGGTGTGGTCTCCTTGGGAGTCTCAGCAGGAGCAATGAATCACTGAATCGCTTCTCCCATCCTGAGCATCTGAATGAGCTCTCCCGCGGTTTGGGCTCACTGGGTTCTCAGTGGGGCAGGATGAATTACTGAATCCCCTCTCAGACACTGACCATCTGAATGGCCTCTCCCCCTTTGTGGGATCGCTGGGGTCTCGGGGGGCGGGGGGAGGATGAATCACTGAATCCTCTCTCACACACTGACCATCTGAATGGCCTCTCCCCCTGTCCGCAGGTGCTGCATTTGAGTGAATCTCCCCCCACACAGGGAACCTTTCCCCAGTGTGAGCTCATTGGTGTTTAAGCAGGTCAGAGGACTGAGCAGGTG
>NW_025125990.1:0-1094 GCF_004010195.1 Chiloscyllium plagiosum | reverse complement strand
AGCGAAACCAGTGGCATTTGTGCAGATAGTAAACTCGAAACCACAAGAAAAGCCATGCAACTGCAGAAGAGTGCACGGTGGAGGTAGAGGATAAGTATGAAAATGGCATCTGATCACTACAAAGAGTTCTGATATGTGGATAAATTTTAATGAGACAGAATAAGGGGAGAAGGACTAGAAAATACAATTTTAACAGATACAGGATCTAAACTAAGGGATGAGCGAATATGTATTCTTTCTGATCCGACACACGAACGTGTGGTAATTATTTGGATAGATGGACAGACATTTAGCGTTCCATTGTTGAAGATCAGTTTGGAGTGCCATCTCAAGACTGTGTCAGTTACAGTTTGAGTGATTGACAGAAGATCAGTTCCACAAATTTAGTTTGTACTTGGGAATGATTTGGCAGTGTCCAAGATAATAGTGGCAGCCCTCGTTGTGGAGAAGCCCAAGAATGACAAAAAAACTGGAGGAGTTAAAACAGAAATATCTTTGTATTTTCTCAGACTGTGTAGTAACCAAATCCAGGATCCTAAGTCACAGCACGAAGAGAAAGCTAAAGAGAAACATGAAGGAATCCAGACGTCCTGCTGTCATAATGGTGCAGGCGAAACGTGGACAACAGAGGGCTAGAGAGAAGGATTTCGTTCTGAAAGGCAACAAGACTTGCAACACCAAGACAAGTCGATAAAAAGATTTATGTGTATCCGTACTAAGTAAATGAGGCAAAGAATATACCTGCCGTTCATTTTATAAAAGATGTAATCCGAAGACGGAAATGGAGACCATGACATTGCAGAGGAGAAATGGGGCGAAGTGAACTTAGCTGAGTTGCCATTGGCATGCAGATATGAGTTGTTACGGGTAGCACATGAACTGCCTGTAGGAGGTCACCTGAGGGTAATAATGACTGAGGCTTAGGGTACAAAGGCATTTTCTTGTCGTGGAATACACAAGGTTGTGGTTACTTTTTGCCATACATGTCATACATGCCAAATGGTATGTCAGCCAGTTGCCAGTTCCCAAACCTGAAGAATCGCTCATTTGGGTTATAAGTCCGTATGTAGGTCCCCTCCAGAGAACTAAAAGAT
>NW_025125989.1:0-1094 GCF_004010195.1 Chiloscyllium plagiosum | reverse complement strand
TGAATGTCGACAAACTCAACTGCACAGCGACAGCGTTTAAGTTTGAATCTCCTTCTTATTACATTCAGATGGAGCTCAAAAGACTTCTTTTCAACCAATATTCATTGACAGAGCTTTGGTTTTTCCTGCCTTGCCTGAAATTCCAAAATCATCAATGGATGAGTAAATGTGCAATTAAATATTTCTAGCATCACAAGCGGAAGTCTGTGCTGCGGTTGTGCCATTCATTTCGAAGAAACTTGGGGTATGAAGCACCCATTTGTGTTGTTGAAGATGTCAGCGCAAAGTTATGTGATTTTTGAACATTCATCGATGTCTAAGGAAACCTCTCCGAAGTTTCCTCCCTTTGCTCCCTCGCTATGAGTCCAGTCTTGCCAATCTACTACTCATGTTTGAAAAATGTTGTGCTGGAAAAACACAACAGGCCAGGCAGCATCCAAGTTGCACGAGAATTCCCGAAGAAGGGCTTATGCCCAAACCGTCGATTCTCCTGCTCCACGGATGCTGCCTGGCCTGCTGTGTTTTTACAGCACCACATTTTTCAACTCTGGTACTCCAGCATCTGCAGTCCTCACTTCCTCCCAATCTACTACTCATGCTGACTGCACAGCCAGAGTCATGTAAATATCTTCTCTCATGTAAATATCTTCTGTAAACTGACAACAATACTTTGATCATCTGTCTAAATGAAATATGAACTATGGTTCTGCAAGTTTGACTCAGTCTGTTAGAGAAAGTAGCCATGACATGACATGAACACTTGCATATCTCCATTACCTTTTCTCGCAAATATATCACATGACCGGTGCGCCGGTTTCCTCCCACAATACAAAAATGTGCAGGTTAGGTGAATTGGCCATGCTAAGGTTCCCGTAGGGTTAGGTGAAGGGGCAAATGTAGTGGGGTGGGTCTGGGTGAATTGCGCTTCGGCAGGTCGGTGTGGACTTGTTGGGCCGAAGGGCCTGTTTTCACACTGTAAGTAGTCTAGTCTAATCTAACCATGTGATGTCATGTGACTGTATTAGAAGCATAACTTTTCACTTTCTGCATTTCCCCCTCAAACCTATAAGGCTCCGACTACAAACTTGAAATGA
>NW_025125988.1:0-1094 GCF_004010195.1 Chiloscyllium plagiosum | reverse complement strand
TACTGTCGATCCAGATACATCACCGACCACCCGTGTATTGTCACGGTCCATCCAGATACGTCACTGACCACCCACATATTTTCACTGTCCATCCAGATACATCAGTGATGGGCAACGTATTGTCACTGTACATCCAGATACATTACTGACCACCCACTTATTGTCACTGCCCATCTAGATACAACACTGACCACCCGCGTATTGTCCCTGTCCATCCAGGTGCATCACTGACCACGCACCTATTGTCACTGTACAACCAGCAACATTACTGACCACCCACTTATTGCCAATGTCCAACCAGATACATCACTGACCACCTGCGTATGGTCACTATCCATCCAGATACATCACTGACCACCCGCGCATTGTTACTGTCCATCCAGATACATCAGTGATGAGCCACTTTTTGTCACTTTACTTCCTGATACATTACAGATCACCCACTTATTGTCACTGTCCAACCAGATACATCAACGACCACCCGCTGAATGTCACTGTCCATCCAGATACATCACTAACCATCCACTAATTGTCACTGTCCATCAGAATACATCACTGACCACCCATTAATTGTCACTGTCCATCGAGATACAGTACTGACCACCCACTTATTGTCACTGTCCATCCAGATACATCACTGACCACCCACTTATTGTCACTCTCCATCAGATACATCAGTGACCAGCCACATATTTTCACAGTCAATCCAGATACATCACTGACCACCCACTTATTGTCACTCTCCATCCAGATACATCACTGACCACCCCCCTATTGTCAATGTCCATCCAGATACATCACTGACCACCCACTTATTGTCACTGTCCATCCAGATAGATCTGCGAACACCAGCATGTTGTTACTGTCTATCCTGATAAATCTCTGATCATCCACATATTGTCACTGACCATACAGATACATCAGTGACCACCCACCTATTGTGACTGTCCATCCAGATACATCACTGACCACCCACATATTGTCACTGTCCATCCAGATACATCACGGTCCAGCCACTTATTGTCACTGTCCATCCAGATACATCACAGACCACCCACATATTTCACTGTCCATCCAGATACATCAGTGATGGG
>NW_025125987.1:0-1094 GCF_004010195.1 Chiloscyllium plagiosum | reverse complement strand
ATCTCTGCCTTAAAATATTTAATGGCCCCACCTCCACTGCCTTCTGAGGCAGAGTCCCAATGACATACAACCCTTTGAGAGAAGAGAATTCTTCTCCTCTGTCATTAAAGGGTAATCCCTAAATTCTAGACACAACCTCAAGATGAAACATCCTTTTCACCTTCACCTTGTAAAGGCCATTCAAGGACATCATCTCTCACTGGTCTAAACTTGACATAAGGCCAGTCTGTTCAAGCTTTCCTCATAAGGCAACCCACTGATTACAGGCACCACTCTAGTAAACCTCTTTCAAACCATTTAAATCCTTCCTTAAAGGAAGGTGACTAAAACTGCATGCAGCATTCGCAATTTGGTCTCACCAGTGGCCAGGATAACTGAAGTATAACATCCCTTTTTTGTTCATTTCCTCTCATAATAAAGGATAGCATCCTGTTTCTTAATTACTTTCTGTGCCCATATACTAACTCTTTGTGACTCATTCACTAAAAATACCTGGGTCCCTCTGTAACCTGAAAATCAATAATCAGTCATTCTCCATTGAAGCAATTCCTCTTTGCCTATGGAGTAAACATGTAATTTCCTTTAGCTGTGTTACCTGCCTCCCCTTTCTTTTCCTGTGTCATCTCTTCAGCTTTGCCAAGGCAAGATGTGTGCCTGGAGGCTTGACAACAGATTACAAGGAAGGAAGTAACAGTATTGGCTGCATAAATATAAGGATTTGTTGGAACATCTCAATTAATTACGGCTAAGAAATGTAATTAGGGTTATAAGAAACACCTACATTCTAGTACCCTGAGCTTCCTTGCTTGTATCTCATTACGCTTTCTGAATATCCCTGGATCCTTCACCTGGCATTATCTGGTCAGGAGCCTCCTCCAGACCTAGAGTCATAGAGTCATAGAGATGTACAGCATGGAAACGGACCCAAGTAACAGTATTGGCTGCATAAATATAAGGATTTGTTGGAACATCTCAATTAATTACGGCTAAGAAATGTAATTAGGGTTATAAGAAACACCTACATTCTAGTACCCTGAGCTTCCTTGCTTGTATCTCATTACGCTTTCTGAGTATCCCTGGATCCTTCACCTGGC
>NW_025125986.1:0-1094 GCF_004010195.1 Chiloscyllium plagiosum | reverse complement strand
AACTTTCGAACATAAACAATAAATAAAAAATAAAAAGCGCTAAGGTAAGTTACAAAAGAAAACCAACAGAAAATATCAAAAATGATAGCAAAAGCTTTTATAGGTATATAAAAGGGAAGAGAATCGCTAAGGTGAATGTAGCTCCGTTGGAAGATGAATCCGGAGAGTTAATAGTAGGGAACACTGACCTGGCAGAGATGTTAAATCAATACTTTACCTCAGTTTTCACCGGTGGAACTCCTGTTCAAACAGGCAAATCATTAGGCAGTAGAAAGGATCAACAATCAACATCGATAGGGAAAAGGTATTCAGCAAACTATTAGAATTGAAGGCAGACAAGTCCCTTGCAGTGATAGCCTACATCCGAGGGTGTTGAAGGAAGTAGCAGTGGAGGTAGTGGATCCATTGGTTACAATATTCCAAAATTCCTTGGACATAGAAAAGGTTCCATGGATTTGAAAATGCTAACGTAGCACCCTTATTCAAAAAGAGAGGGAGGCAATAAGTGGGAAATTACAGAGAAGTTATTTTAACATCTGGTGTTGGGGAAGTGTTAGAATCAATTATCGAAGAAGTGATATCCATCAGAGTCGGCCTGGTTTTATGAAGGGCAAATCATGTTTGACTAAATTGCGGGAGTTCTTCAAAGATGTAACAAGCAAAGTGGATAATGGGGATCCTGTAGATGTGATATATCTGGCCTTCCAGAAGCTGTTTGATAAGGTGCTGCACAAAAGGTTAAAGGGATTAGGGGTAATTTATTAGCTTGGATAGGTGACTGGCTGATGGACAAAAGAGAGAGACTCAGGGTAAATGTTTTTTTTTCTTGATGACAAGAAGTAACTATTGGGGTACCACAGGGTTCAGTCTTTGGGCCCCAGCTATTTACAATCTACATTAACAACATGGATATAGGGATGGGAGGCTCTGAAGCCACATTTGCAGATGGCTCAAAAATAAGCAGGATGGTAAACTGCAGTGAGGGAATAAGATCCTTGTGAACGGGATCGGCGGGCAGTATTTCATTCGGATAATCGATTATTCGGTTAATCAATTAAATGCCTTTGCTCTGGGGCTCGGAGTTTTTAAAGTCT
>NW_025125985.1:0-1094 GCF_004010195.1 Chiloscyllium plagiosum | reverse complement strand
CCAGAGTTCTGGATTCGATTCCTGTCCATGAACCTGTGGTAATGTCACAATCTTTTGAACAGATGATCTGGATTCAAGTTCTGCCTATTTTGGAGGTATGTCACAACATGTCAGAACAGACTGATGAACACACAGGGGAATCACGTTGCAGCTTTAGGGGCTACTGCTGAGTGGTGGTAGTGTCCCTACCTCTGAGCCTAAAGGTCGAAGGTCAAATAACACAGAGATGTTTAACCCTATGTCGGAACTTGGATTTGATTTCCTACAATGTGGAAACTGGTCCTTCAGCTCAAAAAATCGACACTGACCCTTTGAGGAGCAAACCACCGAGATCCATTTCCCTCTAATTAATGCATCTAACTCAATGGACAATTTAGAATGGCCAATCCACCTGACCTGGATTATAGGAGGAAACCAGAACACCTGGAAGAAGCCCACGCAGACACTGTGCAAACTCCACAAAGACAGTCACCCAAGGCTGGAACACGTTGAATAAAATGCTTTTAGAATTGTGACTTCATGGAGACGAAAAAGATGTAAGTATTGAATTTCTGAATTTTGGCCAGTGATAACTGAAAACACAACGATTCGTGTTGACTGGAGTCACATCTGCACTTTCTAGAGCGTTAAAAAATCATGAGAAGGATGAATAGTCAAGGTCTATTTCCCAAGGTAGCGGAGTCCAAAACTACAGGGCATAGGTTTAAGGTGGGAAGAGAAAGATTAAGAGGGACCTAAATGTCAACTTTACCACGCAGAGGGCGGTGCGAGTATGGAATGAACTGCCAGAGGAAGTGTTGGAGACTGGTACAAGCACAACATTTAAAAGGCATGGGTATATTAATAGGAAGGGTTTAGAGGGATATGGGATAAATATGGCAAATGGGATGAGATTAATTCAGAATATTGGGTCGGCTTGGATGAGTTGAAGGAACTCTTTCTCTGCTGTACATCTCCATGATTTGTTAATTCAATTGATCAAGGTCACTTTGTAATGTTAGACTATTAACGATTATCCAAACCCCATCCAATATACAACCAATCCTGACGTAATATTTACATTTGCTAATCACACCTACCGTAATTCTCATCTA
>NW_025125984.1:0-1094 GCF_004010195.1 Chiloscyllium plagiosum | reverse complement strand
CAGTTTCTCAAACTCCAGGAGATATTCCCCCCCCTGTCGGAACCTTTGGTTTGATTTAACTGCTTTTCAGTTCTCGTTCTGTGAGCTGTGGAGTTTTCTTTTTTCCCCATTTCTCCGACCCAGAAGTGTTATCACAGCAACCTTCCCACCATCAAAATCATCATTACGCCATTATAGCAGTAAACCACCTGAATAACCAATTGAATATTCATAAACAAGGCCCATTATGGGCAAAGCAAACCATTACAAGTGGCAGAGTGGGAAAGGACGAAATCAAAGTAGAGTTGGGAGTAAGGGGTCAGCGCTGGAGATAAAGGGGTGCCCAACTCTATCTAAAGGCATCAAGAGCATTGATACACGCCACATGCTCCTTCTCCAAGGACACCCTGCTCTATAGCCTTTATCCTCAATCATAGAATAGAATCCCTACAGTGTGGAAGGAGAGCATTGGCCCATCAAATCCCACCAACCATCCGAAGAGCATCCCACCCAGAGCAATCCAGAGTAACACTGCATTTCCCATGGCTGATCCACTAGTCTACACAATCCTCGACACTGTGGGCAATTTAGCACGACCGATCCACCGAACGTGCACATCTTTAGTCTGTGGGAGGAAACCAGAGCACCTGGAGGGGACCCACACTATCATGGGGAGAATGTGGGAACTCCACACAGGCCGTTGGCCAAGGCTGGATTCACTTGTACCTGGTGCTGTGAAGCAGCCGTGCTACAGTCACAATTTAAATCAAAATAGATGGCCCCTGCTCATTGTCACATTGCTGTTTCTGGAGACTCACTGTCCAGATAGACATCTCAAAGTTCAGAAAGTGGCAATATAAATTCAGTCAACTCCAGCCCAGTTAATGTGGTTAACAACCACAACATCAATACTCCAACAGTGTCATCATGTGCAAGGTCCAGTCCTGACTCTGATGAACAGTAACATCAGAATAGAGTCCTGCAGTGATGTGTGAACTCTACCCCACACGGAGCAGGTGGGTGACCACTTCCCTGTGTCCACTCACTGGGCTGTCAGTCGTGTTGAAGAATCAGCAAATCCTTTGTCACGCAGTGACAATCCTACCCAGTGTGAA
>NW_025125983.1:0-1094 GCF_004010195.1 Chiloscyllium plagiosum | reverse complement strand
GATTGATTAGAGAAGGGCTGTAGATGTCATATAGGTGGACTTCAATAAGGCATTTGATAAGGTTCCCCAAGGCAGGCTGATGGATAAAGTGAAGTTGCATGGGATCCAGGGTGCACTCGCTAGATGGATAGAGAATTGGCTGGACAACAGGAGACTGTGAGTAATAGTGGAACGGACTTTCTCAAAATGAAGAACTGTGACTAGTGGTGGGGTAGCAGTTAGTGAAGGGGTCTGTCAGACAATGCAGCAGAATATGGATAGATTGGAGAGTTGGGCAGAGTAATGGCAGATGGAGTTCAGTCTAGGCAAATGCGAGGTGATGCATTTTGGAAGACCCAGTTCTCAAGCAAACTATACAGTAAATTAGAATCCCTACAGTGTGGAAAAAGGCCATTTGGCCCAACAAGTCCACAACAACCCAGTCCCCTACACCAATTAGTCTAGACTTCCCCTAATGCACCTTGCTTACATATCCCTGAACAAGATGGGTAATTTAGCAAGGTCAATTCATCTAGAAACAGGCCATTTGGCCCAACAAGTCCACAACAACCCAGTCCCCTACACCAATTAGTCTAGACTTCTCCTATCTAATGCACCTTGCTTACATATCCCTGAACAAGATGGGTAATTTAGCAAGGTCTAACCTGCACATCTTTGGACTTAAGCCCTGGGGAATTTGACATACGGATAGATCTGCGTGTTCAGGCCCATATTTCCCTGAAGGTGGCAATGCAGGTCAATAGAGTGGCCAAGAAGGCATACAGCATGCTTTCCTACATCGGACGGGGTATTGAGTACAAGGTTTGTCAGGTCATGTTACAGTTGTATAGGACTTTGGTTTGGCCACATTTGGAATACAGCATACAGTTTTGGTTGCTACATTACCAGAAGGATGTGGATGCTTTGGAGAGGGTGCAGAGGAGATTCACCAGGATGTTGCCTGGTATGGAGGGTGCTAGCTATTAAGAGAGGTTGAGTAGAATAAGATTATTTTCATTAAAAAGGTGGAGTTTGGGGGGGGGATCCTGACTGAGGTCGACAAAACCATGAGAGGTATAGATAGGGCGGATAGCAAGAAGCTTTTTTTTACCAGG
>NW_025125982.1:0-1094 GCF_004010195.1 Chiloscyllium plagiosum | reverse complement strand
ATGTCAGTGATGAGAGCAGACATGTCAGTGATGGGACCAGAGATGTCAGTGAAGGATCCAGAGAAGTCATTGATGGGACTAGAGATGTCAGTGATGAGAGCAGACATGTCAGTGATGAGACCAGAGTATTAGTGATGGTATCAGAGTGTCAGTGATGAGACCAGAGATGTCAGTGAAGGGTCCAGAGATGTCAGTGATGGGACCAGAGATGTCAGTGAAGGGTCCAGAGAAGTCAGTGATGGGACCAGAGTGTCAGTGATGGGACCAGAGATGTCAGTGAAGGGTCCAGAGATGTCAGTGATGAGACCAGATATGTCAGTGATGTGACCAGAGTGTCAGTGATGGTATCAGAGAGTCAGTGATGAGACCAGAGTGTCAGTGATGGGAACAGAGATGTCAGTGATGGGACCAGGTATGTCAGTGATGGGTCCTGAGTGTCAGTGATGAGACCTGAGATGACAGTGATGAGACCAGAGATGTCAGTGATGAGACCAGAGATGTCAGTGATGGGAATAGAGTGTCACTGATGGGACAGTAAGTGTCCATAAATGTCAGTGATGGGAATAGAGTGTCAGTGATGGGACCAGAGTGTCAGTGATGGTACCAGAGATGTCAGTGATGGGACCAGAGATGTCAGTGATGGGGTCTGATATGTCAGTGATGGGTCCAGAGATGTCTATGATGGGTCCAGAGATGTCAGTGATGGGAACAGGGTGACAGTGATGAGACCAGAGATGTCAGTGATGGGACCAGAAAAATCAGTTATGGAACAAGAGATGTCAGTGATGGGACCACCGTGTCAGTGATGGGTCCAGAGATGTCTGTGATGGTATCAGAGTGTCAGTGATGAGACCAGAAATGTCAGTGATGAGACCAGAGATGTCAGTGATAGGTCCAGAAATGTCAGTGATGGTATCGGAGTGTCAGTGATGAGACCAGAACGGTCAGTGATGAGAATAGAGATGTCAGTGATAGGTCCAGAGATGTCAGTGATGGTATCAGAGTGTCAGTGATGAGACCAGAAATGTCAGTGATGAGAACAGAGATGTCAGTGATGGGACCAGAGATGTCAGTGAAGGGTCAAGAGATGTCAG
>NW_025125981.1:0-1094 GCF_004010195.1 Chiloscyllium plagiosum | reverse complement strand
ATACGGACACAAATATAACACAACTCTGGTTAGTTTAAATTCTGACATTTTTAACATGTTAAATTCTATTACAAAGAAAGTAACAGCAAATACTTTAAGCATTGACAATATCATCCAATACACTCAGCACAAATTTAGAGTAGATTTATTGGTAATGGCATATGTATTGTCATACAGTGAAAAGTATTGTTTTCCGTGCCATACAGAAAGGTCATACCATCAGAGAACAGTACAGTAACATAACAGAGTGCAGATTGCAAAGTTACAGCTTCAGACAAGCAGCAGAGGAAAATTAGCATGAGTATTTCAGAGGCCTGCTTAGAGGTCTGTTTGTAAAGTGTAAAACGTTGTTCATGAATCTGTTGGCACGTGAATTAAACATTTAAATATTCTGACCGTCGGAATAGGATGGAAGGCAGTATAACCTGGGCAATAGAGTCAAAATATTTGGGTATTTTCTTGCCATGTTATTACAGAATAATCGACTGAACGAGAAAACAGACTATTGCTCAGATTCAGCAGTTAAAAGTCGATCTCTGCTGTGGTACTGCAGTCATGTATGGCCCAGACTGCGTGATGACTGCAGACTTCATTCAATAACGTGAGCCAGATGGACATTATTTGAAAAAGACCCATTATGAACAGGTTTGAGCAGCTATTATTTCCAATTTGCTTAAAATTCAAATATGTCCGAATCAATCGAATGGTGGAGAATACCCAGTGGGCTAATGACCTGATTCTGTACCTACCTTTTCTGCTCTAACTTCGTGCCTGCCTAAGATTTGATCCGATTTTTGTACCCAATGTGTCTGCCTGGACAGCTGGGAGAGGTAACGTTGACACTGTGCCACAACCTTCTGAAGGCAGTACGTATCAATGAATACTGGACGCACGCAAAACCGTGCCAGGAGTCGAGTACTGCTGCCGTTGTCCGGGAATTCCCCTGTGCCATAAAGAAACTAGAAGAGCTCCAACGGTAATCGTGTAAGCAACGATAGCATCTTGAGAGGGTTAAAGAGCAATATATAATATACAGCAGAGACGCTTTGGCACATTGTCCCTCCAAAACAAAATACGAACTCCAGCAGACCCCC
>NW_025125980.1:0-1094 GCF_004010195.1 Chiloscyllium plagiosum | reverse complement strand
TGTCTGCATGAGCTTATTCTGGATTCTCTGGTTCCCTCCCACAATTCAAAGATGTGCACGTCAGGTGAATAGGCCATGCTAAATTGTTCATAGTTTTCAGGGATGTATGTGGGTTAGGATCCTTTTCGGGGTAAATATTAGGTTAGAGGAATGGATCTGGGTAGGTTACTCCTCGGAGGGTCGTTGTGGACCTGTTGGGTCGAATGGCCTGTTTGCAGACTGTAGGGATTGTAATTCTAAACCCAATTTGGTGTTACCGATTTAGAACCAGACAAGGGCCTACAGTTTGCTGTCGACCAACTAGACTGCCTCAAACTAGTTTAAGAGGGTAACTTGGATGCCACCCTTTTCTTATTTTAAAGGTAGATGTGAATTGGGTGTTCCAGATGTGATGCTACTAGTCAAACCCACCCACCATTAAGCAAAAAACCATATATTTAAACACTCGAATGAAAATCCATATGAAGAGGAATTTAGAATAATTTAACCTGGAAACCTTAACCGAATAATGGATACAGTATCTTCTACAAATGAACTGCTCCAATATACTAACATTCCATAGACACACCCCTTGGTAAAAAGGAACATTCAGACATACATACTTCATTCAGTTCTCCAATCCAGGAGGAAACAGCATCAAGTCAGTTTTCAGAGAGAGAGTAGCAGCTGGGGATAAGTTACGAGGCCGTTGTTACTGCTATTTATTATAAACCGTAAAAGCGTCGTAAGTTATTTACTTGAGCCGTTTTCAGTAGGCAGTTTGGCCTTTAAGATCTCTTATTTTATAAAGGAGAAAATAATCTCTTTTTTTTAAGAAAAGTGACAGCATTGTCACACAATTTAGATGCCTGGTCCTTTACTTAAGGGACTTCGTCGTGTTACTGATCGCAAGGTCACCGGAGAGGGACAAATTCAGGTACAGACCAAGTTACAAGGGTGTGTCTCATAACTTCTGAAACACCCCTGTCCATGGACCATCACATGGGACATACCGCGAAGTGAACAACAGCCTGAAACACACCATTTCACTCTTTCTGAACTACACAATGCCAGCACTTGAAAGACTAGGGAGCCAAAAGCTAAGCCCAGGGAAA
>NW_025125979.1:0-1094 GCF_004010195.1 Chiloscyllium plagiosum | reverse complement strand
CCTATCTCCCTTATTTAGTGAACCTAACTGCAAAGTTTGATTCGATAAAAGAGGCTGCACTTGTCAATACAATGAATAGAGCGACTCTCATTCAATCAGTAGGTCAAGCTTTCAGCTTTCATTCAATGAAACAAACTGCATTCATTGAATCATTGAATCAAACTACAATAATTGATTCAATGAATCAAACCTTATCCCTTGTTTCAATTGGACAAACCTATCTCCCTTATTTAATGAACCTAATTCATCATTCGATGAAAGAGGCTGCACTTGTCAATACAATGAATAGAGCGACTCTCATGCAATCAGTAGGTCAAGCTTTCAGGTTTCAATCAACAAAACAAACTGCATTCATTGAACCAAAGTACAATAATTGATTCAATGAATCAAACCTTATTCTTTGTTTCAATCGAACATACCGAACTCACTTATTTCGTTCCTTCAATGAAACAGACTGCACATGATAAGTCGTTGATTCGTTCGTACACCCATTCGTTCAAAGCCACAATCTTAAGGCATTGATTCAATCAAACAAATAGCACACATTTAATTCATGAAAAAAACTGCAATTGTCAATTCAATGAATACAGCTACTCATTCATTCAATGTCAAAAGCTTAACATGTCTCAATCAAACAGCACACATTCACTCCATGAACCAAACTGCTAGTCTTAATTCATTGAGTAGAGCTTCTCTCATTCATTCAATGTATACAGCTTTCATTTAAAGAAACAATCTGCATTCTTGATTCATTGAATCAAACTTTAATGATTGTTTCACTTCATCAAACTTTATTCAATGTTTCAATGAAACAAACTTAACACGCTTATTTAGTGAATGAAACTGCACAAGCTTATTCAAGGAAAGAGGCTGCACTTGTTAATTCAAAGAGTAGAGGTACTCTCATTCGTTGAATGCCACAAGCTTAAGGCATTGATTCAATCAAACAAATTGCAAACATTGAGTTCATGAAGCAAACTGCATTTGTCAATTTAATGAATACAGTTACTCTCATTCGCTCAATGCCACAAGCTTCACACATTGTCTCAATCAACTGCACACTTTCACTCCACCAACCAAACTGCCCGTCTTAA
>NW_025125978.1:0-1094 GCF_004010195.1 Chiloscyllium plagiosum | reverse complement strand
GTAGGGACTTCACCTTTTTACCTAACCCACATACGTGCCAAACTAGGATTGACATGTTTTTGCCCCATTTGCCTTTTTGAATTCTGTGCTGTCCTGTAGAATTGGGAACATAGCCATTTCTGATCATGCAACAGTGTACATAGAGGTTTAGGATGGTGGCGATGGGATAGGCTCGCAGTAGTGGTGCATGGATACCTTCCTCCTGAAGGATAGCTAGTCATAGAGTTGTAGAGATTTACAGCATGGAGATAGACCCTTCAGTCAAACCCATAAATGCCGACAACATATCTCAACCCAATCTAGTCCCACCTCCCAGCACCTAGCACATATCTCTCCAAACGCTTCCTATTCATATATCCATCCAAATGCCTCTTAAATGTTGTAATTGTACCAGCCTCCACCACATCCTCTGGCACATCATTCCAATTGCGTACCACCCTCTGCGTGAAACAGTTGATCCTTGGGTCTCGTTTATATCTTTCCACTCTCACCATAAACCTATGCTGTCTAGTGCTGGACTCCCCGACCCCGGGAAAAAGACTTAATCTATTTCTCCTATCTATGCCCCTCAGAATTTTGTAAACCTCTATAAGGTAACCCTCAGGCTACAGGGAAAACAGCCCCAGCCTGTTCAGTCTCTCCCTGTCGCTGAAATCCTCCAACCTTGGCAAGATCCTTATAAATCCTTTCTGAACCCTTTCAAGTTTCACAACATCTTTCCGATAGGAAGGAGAACAGAATTGCACATAATATGCCAACAGTGGCCTAACCAATGTCCTACACAGCCGCAAAATGACCTCCCAACTACTGTACTCAATACTCTGACCAATAAAGGAAAGCATACCAAGCGCCTTTCTCACTATCGTATCTACCTGCGACTCCACTTTCAAGGAGCTATGAACTTGCACTCCAAGGTCTCTTTGGCCAGCAACTCTCCCTCGCACCTTACCATTAAGTGTATAAGTCCTGCGAAGATTTGCTTTCTTATTGAATATTTTTCATGGGATTTAAAACATTTTGTACATCAATTTGGACGGCCAGTAATCCGACGGGGCTTTAGTAGACTGCCAAGGCCTATGCAAGGGGTTTGATTA
>NW_025125977.1:0-1094 GCF_004010195.1 Chiloscyllium plagiosum | reverse complement strand
TATTTACCCTATCCACGCCCCTCAAAATTTTGTAAACTTCTATAAGGTCACCCCACAGCCTCCGACGCTCCAGGGAAAACAGCCGCAGCCTGTTCAGACTCTCCCTGTAGCTCAAATGCTCCAACCCTGGCAAGTCTGCACATTGTTACGTCGAACACGAAAACCGAATTCCTTCCTCTTTGTCAGTGTCAGACAGGGACTTACTGACCCTAACCACTCCCTGTACGAAAACTTTCTACCTCGTGTCACTTTTACTTCTTTTCCTCGTGACTTTAAAACTCTGCCGAATCGTTGTGGATCCTTTCAGGTGTGGGAGCATTTTCACAACATTATTTCCTGTTTCTAGGTCCCTCATGACTTGGAAAACTTCGGTTCTCCGAGCAGAGCTGTCCCAATTTTCCAATCTACCTTCATTGCTGACATTCCTCAAACACCGCACCACTCACGTCAACTTGTTCAACCCTATCTCCAACCATTTCACTTCCCTGTTCTCTGTCCCATTCGTACTCCAGGGAGCCTAACCTCGTTTCACGAAGGTGTTTTGTGAGAAAATTAACCACGCATTTTTGTACACGTCAAGTTAAGACAGGCGGGCGCATGCGGGATTTGAACACGGGACCTCTCGCAAGTCGGTGCAGGAAAAGACCTGAAGCGAGAATCATACGCCTAGACCAACGAGCCAGACAGCAAACACACACACAACTCCCCACGCCTCTTGAGCGACCTGAGACTTGCTCAGTATGAAATACATTTGAGATTGCTCTGAGGATTGCAAGCGGCAAAGAGTTTCCCGAACAGCTGCTTCTCATCCAGTCTCCCTGCTGCTGTTTCATTCCACTGCATTCGCTGCTCACAGTGTCATTTCCCCAATGTAGCATGAAGCATAAACTGGGTGACTGCTTCGCAGAACATCCCGGTTCTGCCCGCAGAAAAAAGGCCCTGACCTTGCGGTTGCCTGCCACTTTAACACATCACCCTGTTCCCTGGCCAACATCTCTTCTCAGGCTTGCAGCAGTGTTCTAGCTCCAGATGAAAGAACAACACCTCATTTTCCACTTAGAGACCTTACAGCCCTCCGGTCTTCAATATCGAGT
>NW_025125976.1:0-1094 GCF_004010195.1 Chiloscyllium plagiosum | reverse complement strand
CAGCAGACATTCCTCACTAAAAACAGCGGACACTCGGCAAAATCTAAGCAATTTCATGTCTCGTCTTGTTCTGTTTCTGTCGCTGACACACCTCCAGCTTCCTCTGAATGACTAGTCCCAATGTTAATGAGCTGTTTGATATAAACACAGGCACATCGAGAAAGTAATCTTTATTTCAAAAGCAGAGCCAGGGAATTAAGCTGCAAGGGCTTGCTCTCTGCTGGGTCATGAAACATCACGGTCTCGTTGTCCTCATTATCATATAGACTGATTCCACAAATATGCAACACAACCGTTATTACCAATTGAAATGTCCTAATGAATACCGTGACTGACAGAAAGATCAGCGGAGAGTAGCTTCGATCCCTTCCTCGCCGATGGACATTTTGCAAAGAATGTCCTGTTACTTGACAAAATGACCTCCTCAAAGCTGGCCATGGAAGTGTCTAGCACAATAATATCCATTGGCCCACTATGGCTGCACCAGTCCAACACATTCCCCTGAACTGTTCTTATCTCATTTGGCGTCAATTGGTTCAGTGGGGCAAATGTATTCAGTCATGGAAGTGTACAACTAAATGGGTCTTACCTGCTCTGAAGTTTTCTAACTTTTCCATCCTGACAGGCAGTTGGTTGCAGATTCCTAACGTTCCTTATCTGAGTTATCCGCATTTCACTTAATCCTGCGATTTGAATTTCAAACAAGAAAGCAGAGAACAAGTACTCTTCAAGTGCACTCTCGGCTCTCAATCACAGTCAGCAAAATGCTTAACTGCATGAGGAATCTACATTGCATTTAACGCCCATCGCCTAAAACACATGGCCACATCTGCAGAAGCGTGCTACTAAACTGGTTTCAAGTACCCCCTCCCTGTGGAGCTGAGGGACAGGCAATCATTGTTCGGTTTGTTTGACTTCAATCACCACAGTTTCGACAGCGTTAAATGTCAGGACATGTTTGGTCTGTGTAATCAATCTCGATGGTTGAAATGGTCATTCATTTCAAAAGAAAGGGAGAGATTGCAGGAGAAACTAAACAGATCTGGCAGCATCTGGGGAATGACAAATAGAGACAACGATTCGGAGCTTCTCCA
>NW_025125975.1:0-1094 GCF_004010195.1 Chiloscyllium plagiosum | reverse complement strand
GCACTGTGTGATACTGTGACTAGTGACATGAAATCCCAACATATTATCCCACCTTAATGATGCTGTTTCAAATACTTGCAACAAATCCCTTTAAACACCCTTGGGATCTATAGGTAAACTAAACACAGGGTCTTCCAGGAGAGACGTCAGAGAGAGAGAGAGAGGAGGATCAGCATGGACCTGCTCCTTTGGGTCCAGCAGCTTTACAACAATGAATAGCTAGACTGCCAAAACTCAAACCAAACCACAGGGAAGCTGAGCTGTGAGAACTGGCCTCTCCACTTTCATTCTTTAAATATAAAACCTGAAAGCCTTTTGCCTGAGGCAGTATCTGTAATTTGTTAATCAAACTGGCCCAAAAACCCATTCAAGCTCAGACTTTTCAGACTCTGTGTTTTTACAATCTTTTGAAACTAAAACCAAGTATAACATCACCTTGTGCAAACGAGCAGCACCATCGTACCTCACCCTAAAATGAAATGAATCCCCAAAACCAAAGCACTCTTCATACTTCATAACAGACACATACATTACAATGACAACAATCACACAAACATGCATTGGTACATTTTGTTTCAGTCTATTTTACTCCTGCCATGAATGCCTCCATTTCTCATTCGAGTCTCGCCACTGCATCTGCAATCATGTTTTGTCATCCTGCCACGTGCACAATTTTCAAATTGAATAGCTAAGCAACAGGCTCCATCTGAACAGATTGCATTTTTGCTCTTAAATTTCTCCAGAAATTTCAATGGGTTATGATTAGTGTGTAAGATTGTCTCAGATACGTATCTTCCCACAAGAGCACAGCATTGTCGGTGTGTGTGGGCATCACCAAACCCCAGCCTCACCACATCATTCTGGCTGCTTTCAGATTAACTCACCCTTCACTGTGGAGCTCAGAGACAGTGATGTTGTACCTGTTTCTGCCAGGTTGGTTCACAGTCAGGGGCATGGGCACATTTCATGCAGTGACATAGGATGTATCATCTGGCTCTGAGCTAACTTTCTAAAGGCTCATTCACTTTGTGTTACTTGTGGGCTGTCAGGTTTATCTCAATGTTTAGTGCAGAGTGACAGGCATTCACCATGTC
>NW_025125974.1:0-1094 GCF_004010195.1 Chiloscyllium plagiosum | reverse complement strand
CTGTGCAGGATGGCTCCAAACTGAGGAATTGGAGCAGTGTGCCCATTGGCCTTTCAAAGATGGCATCAGTGTCAGTGATCATAGAATAGCCAGGGACATCAGTGCGATGTTGAGTCCCTCCAGCCATGTTGGGTTGGAGAATCGGGGTGGCATTGAATGCGAGGAACACTATGAGATTGAGTGGGTAGTTAATGAGGTGAGTTCGATAAGATAGCACCATGACACTAGTTCAGTCTCGTACAGACAATCCCTCTGTCAAACTCAATAAAAATATCACTGAGAAAACTATTGTTAATTCAGCCCAATGAGTCGAAGACTCTGCTGACCGCACACCCAGTTACAAAGTTGCAGAACAAATGTTCATCTCAAACTCTCTCTCATCTATATTGACGCCAATATCCCCTTCACCTATCATCCTGGGAGTACTGGTTCATGTTGCAGGATGCTGTCGAAATGTCTTCATTTCAGCATTCTGAAACCTTTGATCTTACTGGAAATTGACGCTCAATCTCCCTTTCGCTTTTTCCCCAAAGTCCTTTTGATTGTTGGTAGTTAAACTGATTTTCCCCGCCATCTCCCTCTGGCAGGAAGTAGGGAATATGGACTAGGCAATTTCACTAAGAAACCGTTAAGATTTATTTTTATTATTTCACTGATAGTCTTTGCTAAAGAAGCTTAATATTATTACCCAGTCTGAACTCAGTGTGTCTTCAGACCCACAACAACATTGTTGGCTCCATTTTGTCTTGACTAATGGCCGGGTAGTCACATACTATTAGTAATGGACAACAAATACTGCCCTTGCCCGTGATGCTGGCATTCGGAGAAACAACAGCATGGAAAGTGAAATAAACCGAGGAACGGTGAGTGCTAGAGATCGAAAATAAAATTCTCCAGCGTCTGAAAGTTTTGGAGAATCTCGCAGGTATGGCAGCCTCCGTCAGGAGAAATGCAGATAACGGTTTGAGTCTAGTGACCCTGCCTCACAACTGAAAGAAAACTGGGAAATAATATTATTTATCCTGGTATCATGGATGGTTGGTTTGGAGAGAGAGATGGGACCAGGTTTAAATTGAATGGATGGAGAAATGGCC
>NW_025125973.1:966-1094 GCF_004010195.1 Chiloscyllium plagiosum | reverse complement strand
AGTCAGTGACAGGGATTGAATCTCAGTCAATGACAGGGATTGAATGTCAGTCAGTGACATTGATTGAATCTCAGTCAGTGACAGGGATTGAATCTCAGTCAGTGACAGGGATTGAATCTCAGTCAGTA
>NW_025125973.1:0-885 GCF_004010195.1 Chiloscyllium plagiosum | reverse complement strand
AGGGATTGAATCTTAATCAGTAACAGGGATTGAATCTCATTCAGTGACAGGGTTTGAATCTCAGTCAGTGAAAGGGATTGAACCTCAGTCTGTGACAGAGATTGTATCTCAGTCTGTGACAGGGATTAACCCACAGTCAGTGACAGGGATTGACAATCAGTCAGTCACATGGGTTGAATCTCAGTCAATGACAGGGATTGAATCTCAGTCAGTTACAGGGATTGAATCTCAGTCAGTGACAGGAATTGAACCTCAGTCAGTGACAGGCATTAATTCTCACACAGTGACAGGGATTGACAATCAGTCAGTGACAGGATTTGAATCGCAGTCACTGACAGGGATTGACCTTCAGTCCGTGACAGAAATTGAATCTCATTCAGTGACAGGGATTGAACCTCAGTCAGTGACAGGAATTGAATCTCAGTCAGTGACAGGGATTGATCCTCAGTCAGAGATAGGAATTGAATCTCAGTCAGTGACAGGAATTGAATGTCAGTCAGTGATAAGGATTGACCCTCAGACAGTGACATGGATTGACAATCAGACAGTGTCAGGTATTGAATCTCAGTCAGTGACAGCGAATGTATCTTAATCAGTGCCAGTGATTGATCTCCGTCAGTGACATGAATTTAATCTCAGTCAGTGACAGGCATTGAATATCAGTCAGTGACAGGGATTGAACCTCAGAAAGTGACAGGAATTGAATCTCAGTCAGTGACAGAGATTGAATATTAAATCTCAGTCAGTGACCGGGATGGAGATTCAGTCAGTGACAGGGATTGAACCTCAGTCAGTGATAGGGATTGAATCTCAGTCAGTAACAGGATCGAGTCTCATTCAGTGACAGGGAATGAATCTCAGTCAGTGACAGGGAATGAATCACAG
>NW_025125972.1:0-1094 GCF_004010195.1 Chiloscyllium plagiosum | reverse complement strand
GTAGTGTTATTGTTGGCACCACCTACTGTGTGCAGCAAGTTGTGATGGTATTGTTACTGTTGGCACTGCTCACTGTATGCAGCAAGCTGTGGTAGTAGTGTTACTGTTGGCACTGCTCACTGTATGCAGCAAGCTGTGATGGTAGTGTTATTGTTGGCACCCCCTACTGTGTGCTGCAAGCCGCGATGGTTGTATTAGTGTTTACACAGGTCACTTTACGCAGCAAGCTGTGATGATGGTGTTACTGTCGGCACTACTTACTGTGCGCAGCAAGCTGTGATGGGAGTGTTAATGTTGGCACTGCAACAACAACACTGTTTGCTGCACACAGTGAGCAGGGCCAACAGGAACAATACTATCATTGCTTGCTGCACACAGTACGTAGTGCCAACGGTAAGCTGTGTTGGTATTGTTACTGTTGGTACTGCTCACTGTGTGCCGCAAGCTGTGATGGCAGTGTTACTGTTGGCATTGCTCACTGTATGCAGCAAGCTGTGATGGTATTGTTACTGTTGGCACTGCTCACTGTGTGCAGCAAGCTATCATGGTATTGTTACTGTTGGCACTGCTCACTGTATGCAGCAAACCGTGATGGTATTGTTACTGTTGGCATTGCTCACTGTATGCAGCAAGCTGTGATGGTAGTGTTATTGTTGGCACTGCGCACTGTATGCAGCAAGCTGTGATGGTAGTGTTACTGCTGGGACGCCCCACTGTATGCAATAAGCTGTGATGGAAATTTTAATGCTGGCACTGCTGACAATATGCAGCAAGCTGTGATGGTATTGTTACTGTTGGCACTGCTCACTGTATGCAGCAAGTTGTGATGGTAGTATTACTGTTGGCATTGCCCACTGTATGCAGGAAGTTGTGATGATATTGTTACAGTTGGCACTGCTCACCATATGCAGCACGTTGTGATGATATTGTTACTGTTGGCATTGCTCACTGTATGCAGCAAGCTGTGATGGTATTGTTACTGTAGGTACTGCTCGCTGTATGCTGCAAGCTGTGATTGGGGGTAACGTTACTGTTGGCACCGCACAATGTGTGCAGCAAGCTGTGATGGTATCGTTACTGTTGGCACTGCCCAG
>NW_025125971.1:0-1094 GCF_004010195.1 Chiloscyllium plagiosum | reverse complement strand
TTTGAAGTTGTCCCCTCGATACAAAAGTTCCGTGATTTTGCACTACTATATAAAAGATGCAGTACAATGACAGCCAACGCTGATTCAGTCTATCTGTACAGATATTGACTCCTGGAAACAGCACTGATCACTCGCCTCGAGTCTGGAAAATAATTTGCTACATTCCCACTCTTATGGCTCTTTTAATTCCATTGGCTTCTATTCTTCATGGAATCCGATTCAGCAGATCTTGTCACTGAGTCATTTCTTTGTATGTGTTCAGATCATGTAAGCAGAATATCACTGTCCATATCCCAGAAGTCACACCATACTTAGGGAACCGTACTCTACTCTTGATCATTTCATGAACACCAGGAAGAAATATCTATGCTCTTCAAAATTTACTAACCTGTTTTTCAGAAGCAAGACAAACAGTTTCTGCTTTTGTTGTCACACGGACCAAGATTGTAAATGCTGGAACCAGTTGAGACTGTCCGCTCTCCCACATCCATTTTCTCCCCAGGAAGTGATAAGAATGATGGTCTGAATCGGAATCTTCTAAAAAGAAGAATCTTTTTATCCATTACTTTCTGGTGTATGGGCTCACCAGCCTCCCGCTGGGCCTTTGTGTTTGCGCTGACCACGGCAGATTCCCGCAGTCTTCAGCTTTTTGGAGTATGTACCTTCGAGGATGACATCAAAAGATATTCACTGTTACTGTGTGATACTCTACCAATGGAGACAGCTCTACCAATGGAGGCAGCTCAGTCCACAGGGATAGGATAAACAGCACCGTCCCGCGTAGGGAAATTCTGCAGTGTGTCCTGTGGATCAGATGCAGTGAACTTTATCATTCAGATCATACCAGAGTGAGAGCGCTCGAAAAGTCTAATTGGTCACTGGCACCTGTGTCAGCTCGGGAGTTACAAAAGATGGAATAAAGTGGAAACACTGGTGATTAGATCAGGTTTCAAGTGTTTACGTGAGGCAGGAAGCAGAAAAAGATACACTGTGAAGCGAATGGGATCTGACTACAGTAGCAGCAAATAGTTTGTACGATGCAGAGGAGAGCTTTGAACTAATGAATTCTGATTGATGGGCCAATCATGCTTTTC
>NW_025125970.1:0-1094 GCF_004010195.1 Chiloscyllium plagiosum | reverse complement strand
CCAGGCGGGCATGGTGTCTCAGTGGTTAGCACTATTGTATCATTGTGCTCAGGACCTGAATTTGATTCCTTCCTTGGGCGACTGTCCGTGTGGAATCTGTGCGTTCTGTCTGTGTCTGCATGGGTTTCCTCTGGGCGCTCCGGTGTCCTCCCACAATACAAAGGTTTGCAGGTTAGGTGAATTGGCCATGCTAAATTGTCCATCGTGTTCAGGGATGTGAAGGTGAGATACATTAGTCAGGGGCAAACATAGGGTCCGGGGAATAAGTCTGGGCGGATTACACTTCAGAAGGTCGTTGTGAACTTGTTGGACCTGTTTCCACATTGTAGGTATTCTATTCTGAGATCCTTAAGTTCTGTGCAATATCCACTGGGAGATTGGTGTCGCAATTATAATGATGACAATTTTATAATTCTGAGTTGCGAGAAGATGTTTGTCACTGAAATTGAGCTGTGGCTGGATACGTCTGACCTCATTGAGGAAAGAATCATAATTGGAAGCTGTGTTAATTGGTGTTGGATCACATAACTTGAATGACGTGTGGACCCTGTCTCATTAGAAAAACTGTAAATCCCACTACTTTAC
Organism: Chiloscyllium plagiosum; assembly: GCF_004010195.1. Taxonomy (NCBI): domain Eukaryota; kingdom Metazoa; phylum Chordata; class Chondrichthyes; order Orectolobiformes; family Hemiscylliidae; genus Chiloscyllium; species Chiloscyllium plagiosum. The sequence continues at coordinate 509 of NW_025125970.1, read as the reverse complement.
GAACAAAGAGGCAGTTTTTTTAAAAGTAAAACGGCCTTAAGATAAATATATTGCATTGCTTTCTAGTTTATCATTAATTTTGTTTGCTGCATCAACTATGCTTTCCTGTTCTTTAATGCACCACTTAAATCTAAGTTTGCTTTATAATTAGTGTGTGATTTCTGTCCAGCAACGTGGTGCTGAGAGAATGTACTTCACATTGCTTCAGTGATTTCAGTAGTCACAATTTATTATAAGAATCTCTAACAGTAGCGAACCTTCTCTAGAATAGACCATTATTACCCATGTAGCAAATAATTTACATTATCCTGGATTACTTGCAGCAATGCAATTGACCTTTCATTGTACCATGTCCCTCCTCTCCCTCTGCAGAAGAAATTCTTGTCACCTCATTGTCACTCTTCTGTCGTGGCATTAATTTGATTTTGTCAGTTACTGATTCAGTCACATTCTGGCATAACATATTGCAAAGCCAGTCTCGGACAGTTCATTTTATATGCTCAGAAAAT
>NW_025125969.1:0-1094 GCF_004010195.1 Chiloscyllium plagiosum | reverse complement strand
GGCAGGTTAAAACCGCTCCGTTATAAACAAATTAAAACTTATTTACAGAGCCCCTCACTCTCATTCACTCGCTCTCTCACACGTGTACACACACATGCCCTCGCACACCACATTCAGTCATTCAGACATACATACTCTGTTACACACGTACAAGAGAGTTTTTAATGCTCCAGGCACCTGGATTACACCGCTTTCAAATTCTATACAGCCATAGAGACGTACAACATGGAAATAAACCCTTCAGTCCACCCTTCCATTCCGACCAGATATCGCAACAAAATCTAGTCCCACATGCCAGCACCCGTCCCATATGTTTCCAAACACTTCCTATTCATATACCCATCCAAATTCCTCTTAAATGTTGGAATTGTACCAGTCTCCACCACATCCTCTGCCAGCTCATTCCATACACGTACCACCTCTGCGTGAAAAACTTGTCCCTTAGGTCTCTTTTATATCTTTACCCCTCACTCTAAACCTATGCCCTCCAGTTCTAGTCTCGCCGACCCCAGGGAAAAGACTTTGCCTACTTATCCTATCCATGCCCCTCATAATTTTGTGAACCTCAATAATGTCACCCCTCAGCCTCCGAAGATCCAGGGAAGACAGCCCCAGACCGTTCAACCTCTCCCTAAAGCTCAGATCCTCAAACCCTCGCAACATCCTTGTAAATCTTTTCTGAACCCTTTCAAGTTTCACAACATCTTTCCGATAGGAAGGAGACCAGAATTGCACGCAATATTCCAACAGTGTCCTTACCAATGTCCTGTACAGCGGCAACATGACCTCCCAACTCCTGTACTCAATACTCTGACCAATAAAGGAAAGCATACCAAATGCCTTCTTCACTATCCTATCTCCCTGCGACTCCACTTTCAAGGAGCTATGAACCTGCACTCCAAGGTCTCTTTGTTCTACAACACTCCCTCGGACCTTACCATAAAGTATATAAGTCTTGCTAAGATTTGTTTTCCCAGAATGCAACACCTCGCATTTATCTGAATTAAACTCCATTTGCCACTTTTCAGCACATTGGCCCATCTGGTCCAGATCCTGTTGTGATTTGAGGTTACCCTCTTCGCTGTCCACTACAC
>NW_025125968.1:0-1094 GCF_004010195.1 Chiloscyllium plagiosum | reverse complement strand
CAGGAGTTGCAAAATCTGCGACCACACCTTCCCACTCATCTCATTCTACGCCCAAAAGGAGTCTGCCACATTCATAAATGTTTCACCTACGCTTCCACACATGCATTTTTGGTCTGTTGCTCCCGATGTGGTCTCCTCCACATCGGGAGACAGGATGCGATATTTAGACGGTTTCAGATCACACTTCTAGGATATCTGCATCAATCAATCTGACCATCCCCAGGCCAACAGTTCAACTCCCCCTCGCACTATGGAGGGGACATGCAGATCGTAGGCCTCCTCCATCGTCAATCCCTCACCACGCGACGCCTGGAGGAAGAACGCCTCATCTTCTGCCTTGGGGTGCTCCAGCAATATAACATCAATGTGAATTTCATCAGTTTCCTCATTTCCCCATTTCCCCACCTTACGCCAGCACCTTCCTCATGACACGTTCCATCTGTCTATCTCACACCTGTTCAACTCCACCCGCCGCTTTGACTTTTCATAGCTACCCCCACTTCAGCTAGCTTCACCCACGCACCTCCTTCCCCGTCTCTTTCCTGATGAAGAGCTTTTTTTCCCCAAAACGTCGGTTCTCCTGCTCCTCGGATGCTGCTTAACCTGCTGTGCCTTTCAGCACCGCACTGTTGGCTAAACACAAAGACATTATTCTCTTCAGGAATACAAAGCCTATGGCTGGCATACTGCCGCTATTTGAGGATGGTGATGACACTGATAGGAATGAGGAATGGGGACTTTATTCCAGGATACACAATGAGCCGTTAAGATCACCTAATTGTCCCCAGCACACTCCCTCATTACAAACCCTTCCTTCTTTTTAAACTAAAGCGTCCAGTCTTCATGGCTAATATCATTGGAATGAGCGGGCTGAGGTATCCTAAACCAGCCACCATCCGGGTAATCAGAGTAATCAGAGCGAGATACTGAGTGCATGATCTCTATGTCCCAATTTGCTCAATATGTCCAAAGGATGATACAGTTGTCAAGTCAACAAAGTTCTGGGAGTGGCATGAATCCGAATGGTTTGTGTTATCAAACTGAAATAAGTGGTCCCTCTATGGGGAGGTGTTGTACAGCCCACATTTGAAAAA
>NW_025125967.1:0-1094 GCF_004010195.1 Chiloscyllium plagiosum | reverse complement strand
GACCATTAGCCCAGTACCCCCATCTTTTTGTTACTCGTATCAAAGTGAATCACTTCACACTTAGCGACATTGAACTCCATTTGCCACCTTTCTGCACAGCTCTGCAACTTATCTCTATCCCGCTGTAACCTGCCACATCCTTCCTCACTGTCAACAACTCCACCGACTTTTGTATCATCCGCAAACTGTCTCAGCCAGCCTTCTAGCCCCTCCTCCAGGTCATTTATAAAAATGACAAACAGCAATGGTCCCAAAACAGATCCTTGCGGAACACCACTAGTAACGGCACTCCAAGGTGAACCTTTACCATCAACTACTACCCTTTGACTTCTTCCAGCCAGCCAATTCCTAATCCAAACCTCCAACACACCCTCAATGCCATACATCCGTATTTTTTGCAGTAGCCTACCATGGGGAAGCTTATCAAACGCCTTACTAAAATCCATATACACCACATCTACCGCTTTGCCCTCGTCCACCTCCTTATTCACCTTCTCAAAGAATTCAATAAGTTTTGTGAGGCACGACCTGCCGTTCACATCTTATATAATAGATTCCAACTGCTTCCCTACAGATGTAAAATTAATTGGTTTGCAGTCCTTTGCATTATTTCTTCTTGCCTGCGTATATAGTTGGATCATGTTTACAACGGCCCTGTTATCTACAATGGCGTATGGCCTTTCCAGGATCTACAGGAAAATAAAACACAGTCACTCGACAGTTCAATTAATGTGCTGAATTATTTCTGACATTTTGATATGAAGTACATCTGGCCCATCAGGCTTAGCAATGATCAATCCAGCTACTTTCAAGTACTACCTTGTTGCTGATACGCATTGACTTTATGTCTTTAGTTCCACAAGGCCCTTGTGACCACTTGCTATACCTCAGAGATTTCCTGGAGTTTTCTCCATGAAGACAGATGTGAAGTAACTGGATAGTTTCTCTGTCCTTTTCCTTTTTCACCACAATAAATTCTCTAATAACTTACAAATTTTCTCATTTGACCTTGCTTTTGTTTTCTTTAGTATATGGATTGTAGATGTAAGCAGTCTTTGTGATTCCTGTTGGTTTGTATTTACGTTTTATTGATT
>NW_025125966.1:0-1094 GCF_004010195.1 Chiloscyllium plagiosum | reverse complement strand
AAACTGTGTCTCAGTTCCCCGCAATGACCTATATTGACACATGGTCACAATCTCTTCGCTTTGTGGGTCACCCGCTACACTCTCTTCCCCACAAGCATGCGGCGTTTACCTTAATCTATTTCCTTATGTTTCCTGAATATTTTATAACCAGCAAAATGACACACGCAGTAATGCTCTTCCTGAAACCCCGACTTAGGAGCTCCCGCAGCATTATTTTTGTTTTCTCCTCTGGACGGTGGAATGAAATCTGCCACTGTATCTTGCCAGCACAGTTTAACATTTACATGGAATTCACGTGCAGGCACATTATGTTTACTTTCCATGTTATTGCCTCTCGTACGCCTAACTATGAGTGATCAATATCTTTCAGTTTCCTGAGGTGGGGTTACCACTCCTGAAATCATTCAGTACGTCCTGTTGTTTCTTTTCCAATTTTCACTCTGGGTCTACTCTCCAGACCAGTTCGCAAAAATCTGCCCACATCACATCAGCCGCACTGCAGCCTGTCAAAGTGTATCGACTGAAAAGTGTTCCGGTCACATAAATCATATCATTGGTGATATTGTCCCTTCTCTCTAAAGCACACCATTTTGCTGTGCATTTCTCGCCACATTTTTTGGTAACTTTATTATTCTTCCTTCAGCTGTGAGATTTATCCGTCCTCTCTGCTACATTCTGAAAGATACGTAACAGATACATCAATATCAAACCATGGCAGATCTGTCTCAGACCAGAGGACATCAGTTAAAGGTAAATGAGCAAGAGATTTCGAGGAGATCTGAGAAATTCCTTTCACCTGGAATGTGTAATGTGCTAGCAGAGACGGTGGTGGATGCAATTACTCTCACAAAATTTGAACACAGTGTCTAGATTTGGGCTTAGCGAGCTCTAACTCCATGTTTTTGGCAAATTGGAAGAATATGTTTGGATTATAGTCATAAGTCCTGTGCCTCTCTGGACACTCTTTCAGATATTGCTCTGAGAGGCCCACACTAACATGTTTTATGCCATTATCTTATTAAGAAGTACACTTTTTCAATAACCACCTCTCAATCAAATCAAGCAAGGAAGCTCGGAATTATAAAATTGAAAGG
>NW_025125965.1:0-1094 GCF_004010195.1 Chiloscyllium plagiosum | reverse complement strand
TTTGTGTATCTATATATACATTTGTGTGTGTACGTATATATGTGTGTGTGTGTGTCTATGTGTGAATGTGTGTGTGCCTGCTTGTGTATGTGCGTGAGTGTGCGTGTGTGAGTGTGTCTGTGTGTGTGTGAGAGAGAGTTGCCCCACGGTGATTCAGTGGTTAGCACTGCTGCCTCACAGCACCAGGGACTCGGGTTCAATCCAACTCTCGGGGTGTGCGTGTGTGTGTTTGGAGTTTGCACATTCTCCCCACCCTGCACTGTGTCTGTGTGGGACGTCCCCCTAGGTTTCTTCGAAGATGTGAAGGCTTCGGGGGGGCCTGGCCGTGCCTCTGGTATGTGTGCCCTGGGCTGGGTTGGCCGGGAAACCCAGGGAGTGGGTGGTGGGTGGAAATGGGCAAGTCAGTTTGGGGAGCATTATTCCTGCCCCCCCCCCGCCCCGCCCCCCCACCTCACCAACAATCCAGGACTCATCCCAGGGACAGGGCAGTGTGCCTTTAAGAAACTGCCTTGTGTACAAACTCTGGGGTAGCGGAGAAATGTCATCGGTGATGGATGGGGTGAGGCAAAGCTTGAAATTGAGGGAAAAGGACATTTTCCAGATCCATCAGCTCTTTCAACCTTCAGATGCAGTTAACGCTGTCTGCATCCCGAGTGCGGGAAGCCATAAACGCTGCACTCCTCAGGTAATTGACTTGGTTTTTTCTGAAGGAATCCTCAGTTTCCCTATAAAAATAAAATTCATTTCGAGTTACTAATCTAATGTCATCATTATGTTTACTAAGCATGGATGATGTATATGAGAGGTGCAACTCATTCAGGAGTGCTTAATGATGCATAGGATTAAAGTCTCAGTTTCGGCTGAGCAGAGTCCCTCGGAATTCTCCTGGCCGGGTTGGTATCCTGGGAAATTAAGGCAACAATCTCCTGGAGACTGGTCTGTATCTTCGTGTTGGCGACACACACACAGATACAGAGAGAGAGAGAGACGAGCACTGAGACACACAGAGAGGGACGTACAGACAGACACTGAGAGAGAGAGACACACACACAGACACTGAGACTCTCACAGAGACACACACACACACTGAGAGA
>NW_025125964.1:0-1094 GCF_004010195.1 Chiloscyllium plagiosum | reverse complement strand
TCCTGCAGCGACCGTGTCTATTGGCCTCAGAAAGGGAACTGGGCCCGTGCCCTGCCCTGCCCGCCATTACCTGATAAACCAGGGACGGGGCAGGAAGTGACACGGCTGACCCTCCCCACCCTGGCCATGCCCCCTGTCTTCCCCCAGCCAATCGTATTCCGGGAAAGGCTGGGGGGGTGCTGGGGGACCTCGGGCCCCATGACCACCAAGGTGGGTGGGGAGGGGAAGGCCCATAAATTCCCTCCTGTCTCTCTGGGGGGAGAGATACTCCAGCAGCGCGCCGGCGGTGCTGCCCCTCTCCAGGGGACGAGCCAACGGTGCCTCTCAACTGTCCCGCACCACGGCCTGACCTACCAAAACCCCCAGGGGCTACAGCAGGGCCTCCTGCTGCCTCGACTCCTCCGGCCCCTGGGGAGGACTTTAATAACCATGCGGGCCGTGGTGCAGGCGACAACGGGGAACCCTTTGCTGGGTCGTCGAGCGGTAGAGGGGAGGTAGGTGTTATCCTCGCTCCTCCCTCCCAGACTGTTTTTCCGGGGGCCCTGGCCCTGGGAAGGACCTTTTCCCCGAGGAGCCGGGCGTCCCGGTGTCGGGAGAGGAGTGGGGTCCTGAGCCTCTGCCGCCCGACGACCCAAACTCGGGGTGTTCCAGGAAGGGGTGCGCCGAGGAAGGTACCGCTGGTGACCCTGGGGGTGGGGTCGCCGGGGGTGTGAGGCCGGTTGGCGGCGCCGGACCAGCCCCCATCCCCTCGGTGGGGGAGGGGTCGGTAACCGAGGGCAACCTCCTGGAGGAGGGTTCGGGATCGGTGGCGGACGCCGGGGACAACGCGGACTCTGTCTGCAGTGACATTTTCAAGTCCCAGGTGCCCCCCACCGATCTCCCCGTCATCCCCCTTGAGGAACTCCGGGAATTTGTCGAGGAAACTCAGAGTCGCTGGGATAGAGCCCAACTGGCGCTCGACCGCTGGAGCTCCTTTGAAAAAGTTTACTGGTCGGCCCAAGCTGCTCGCCAGGCGCCTGGGCTCGATGTGAATGAGCGAAAGCGAGTCAGGAACTTCCAGCGGGCGCTCCTGGTGAGGGCGAGGGACTTCTGTG
>NW_025125963.1:0-1094 GCF_004010195.1 Chiloscyllium plagiosum | reverse complement strand
GCACACTCTCGCACGCGCACTCTCTCGCACTCTCTCTCACGCGCGCGCTCTCCTCACACACGCACACGATCTCTCAAGTGCACTCTCTCTCGCGCGCACTCTCTCTCACGCGCACTCTCTCTCACGCGCACTCTCTCTCACGCGCACTCTCTCTCACGGGCACTCTCTCGCACGCGCACTCTCTCGCACGCGCACTCTCTCGCACGCGCACTCTCTCGCACGCGCACTCTCTTTTGCGCGCACTCTCTCTCACGCGCACTCTCTTTCCCGCGCGCACACTCTCTCACGCGCACTCGCTCTCACGCGCACTCGCTCTCACGCGCACTCGCTCTCACGCGCGCACTCTCTCACGCGCACTCTCTCACGCGCACTCTCTCACGCGCACTCTCTCACGCGCACTCTATCTCACATGCACTCTCTTTCACCCTCACTCTCTTTCACCCGCACTCTTTTTCACCCGCACTCTCTGTCACGCTCACTCGCTCTCACGCACACTTTCTCACGCGCGCACTTTCTCACGCGCGCACTCTCTCACGCGCGCACTCTCTCACGCGCGCACTCTCTCTCACGCGCACTCTCTCTCACGCGCACTCTCTCTCACGCGCACTCTCTCTCACGCGCACTCTCTCACGCGCACTCTCTCGCACGCGCACTCTCTCGCACGCGCACTCTCTCGCACGCGCACTCTCTCGCACGCGCACTCTCTCGCACGCGCACTTGGTCTCACGTGCACTCTCTTTCCCGCTTGCACTCTTTCACGCGCACTCTCTCTCACGCGCACTCTCTCTCACGCGCACTCTCTCGCACGCACTATCTTTCGCGCGCGCATTCTCTCACGTGCACTCTCTTTCGCGCGCACTCTCTCTCACGTGCACTCTCTCTCACGCGCACTCTCTTTCCCGCGCGCACTCTCTCAAGCGCACTCTTTCTTCACGCGCACTCTTTCTTCACGCGCACTCTTTCTTCACGCGCACTCTCTTTCGCGCGCACTCTCTTTCGCGCGCACTCTCTTTCGCGCGCACTCTCTTTCGCGCGCAATCTCTTTCGCGCGCACAGTCTCTCACATGCACACACTCTCACATGCACTCTCTCTC
>NW_025125962.1:0-1094 GCF_004010195.1 Chiloscyllium plagiosum | reverse complement strand
AAATTCATCATGATTTCAATGCGAATGGCAGGACAATTGGTGTGGAGTTTCAGAATATATTTTTCAGCCAGTCAGTGTTAAATATCTGGAATTCACTGTGTGGGAGGATAGTAGATACAGGAAATGTCAGGAAATACAGAAATAATTGAAATACTGTCACAACGAAGCCTATGGACCTAATGGGATTATTGTCGGTCGGTCAGCGTTGACACAACGGACTTGATAAACCTCTGCTCTATGACCCATTCCCTCTCTTGATCATTTCGTTTAGTTTTCACTGTCAGCTTTCACAGATGCAAAGGATTACTCAAAGGATTAATCCTTTGATTAATCTCGATCTATGGGAGAATTCTTGCCTAGTTGCTCCATTTGAGCAATTCTATTGGCCATCTTTGGCTTCTGCCCAGACTATCAAGTGGAAGAAAGTCTTCTGTAAACTGAAGCTGAACTTCAAAGTTATGGATTATTACATTTCAGTTGGTTATACAGAAAATGCAATGCAAAATATAAAATACATAAAATTCTATGGTCATGAAAAGCTATGTTTGCTAGGGGATGTCAATCTATTGTAGAGCACTTCCATTGAGAAATGGAAGTTCAGTTTCTTTTAAGTGTGTTTCAATGCAATCGACTCCAAATCATGACTCCGTTATTGTCAGGGCGTATGGACAGCCTCTGTTGGACTGATCCATTCTTCCAAATTTTCGAAAATGTTCAGTTCCAGAATTATTCTGCAAACTGAACTGTGCCATTTAGGATTCCATAGATCGCAACTCGGACCGCTAGATTTCATAATTCAATGTGTAGGTTTGTGCTGCAATTGAACTTCTCCCACTGAACTGCGTCTGACATTGATGACCGTCATCTTCCATTGTTTCAACCTCATGAGTTTAAACAGACACAATATTCACATTGCTCCCATATTCCAACTCAAACAATTCCTGTTGGTGATTTGCAATTCAACCTACACCCCGACAAAGGACTTATTTGCAAACTCGTTTGTTAAAAGGCTTCTAGTTAATCCCTTCTGAAATTCAAAAAAATCACATTCATAGGTTCTTCCCGATTTACTCGACTCTACTGCATGCTGAAAC
>NW_025125961.1:0-1094 GCF_004010195.1 Chiloscyllium plagiosum | reverse complement strand
TATAAATGATTTGGAGGTGTGTGTAAAAGGATGGATTAGTAAATTTGCGGAAGACACTAAAGTAGGCAGAGTTGTGGATAGTGCCAAAGGATGTTGTGGGTTACAGAGGGACATAGATAAAATGCCGAGCTGGGATGAAATGTGGCAAAATGGAGTTTAATGTGGAAAAGTGTAAGGTAGTTCACTTTGGAATAAGTAACAGGAATGCACAGTACTAGGCTAATGGTAAAATTCTTGGCAGTGTAGATGAACAGAGACATCTTGGCTTCCAGGTGCATAAATCCCTAAAAGTTGCCACTCAGGTTAATAGGGTCGTTATGAAGGCATATGGTGTGTTGCCGTTTATTGGTAGGGGTATTGAGTTTCAGAGCCACAAGATCATGCTTCAGCTGAACAAGACACTGGTAAGGCTGCACCTGGAGTACTGTGTGCAGTTCTGATCACAGCATTATAGGAAGGATGTGGAAGTTTTGGAAAAGGTTCAGAAGAGATTTACTAGGATGTTGTCTTGTATGGACAGAAGGTCTTATGAGGAAAAGCTGAGGGAACTGAAGCTGTTTTCGTTGGAGAGAGAGAAGGTTGAGAGGTGACTTAATCGAGACAGATTAGGTTAGATTAGGTTAGATTACTTACAGTGTGGAAACAGGCCCTTCGGCCCAACAGGTCCACACTGACCCGCCGAAGCGTAACCCACCCATTCCCGTACATTTACCCCTTTACCTAACAATACAGGCAATTTAGCATGACCAATTCACCTGACGTGCACATCTTTGTGACTATGGGAGGAAACCGGAGCACCCGGAGGAAACCCACGCAGACACGGGGAGAACGTGCAAACTCCACACAGTCAGTCGCCTGAGTCGGGAATTGAACCCGGGTCTCTGGCGCTGTGAGGCAGCAGTGCTAACCACTGTGCCACCGTGCCACCCACGGAGACGTATAACATGATCAGAGGGTTAGATAAGGTGGACAGGGAGAGACTTTTTTCTCAGATGGTGAAGGCTAACACGAGGGGACATAGCTTTAAATTGAGGTGTGATAGATTTAGGGCAGATATCGGGGTAGTTTCTTTACTCAGAGAGCAGTAGGGGCAT
>NW_025125960.1:0-1094 GCF_004010195.1 Chiloscyllium plagiosum | reverse complement strand
TGTTCCCTGATTCCTGATCCCTGTTCCCTGTTCCCTGTTCCCTGCTCCCTGCTCCCAGTTCCAGTTCCCTGTTCCCTTTTCCCTGTTCCCAGTTCCCTGTTCTCTGCTCCCTGTTCCCAGTTCCCAGTTCCCTGTTCACAGTTCCCTGTTCTCTGCTCCCTGTTCCCTGTTCCCAGTTCCCTGTTCTCTGCTCCCTGTTCCCAGTTCCCTGTTCCCAGTTTCTGTTCCCTTCTCGGTTCTCGGTTCTCCTGTCCCGGTTCTCGGTTCTCGGTTCTCGGTTCTCGGTTCTCGGTTCTCGGTTCCCTGTTCCCTATTCCCTGTTCCCCGCTCCCTGTTCCCTGCTCTCATCCAGCTCCTGGCTGATCCGGGTGAATGCGATCAGACTCCTGAGTGATACCTCTCCCCGGTTTGTCCCTCAGCCGTTGCCGACGCGGTGAGGATCACCTCGAGCGGTCCCCAGACCGTACACGTTGCTGAACGTGGCAGCATCAACATCAGCTGCCAGTTTGAGCTGGATTCCAATGCCCGGGTGAATGCGAACAGTGATACCTCTCCCCGGTTTGTCCCTCAGCCGTTGCCGACGCGGTGAGGATCACCTCGAGCGTTCCCCAGACCGTACATGTTGCTGAACGTGGCAGCATCAACATCAGCTGCCAGTTTGAGCTGGATTCCAATGACCTGGGATCGCTGGACATCGAGTGGACAGTAATGAGCCCAGACACAACCAAACTGGATCAAGTCGTAAGTCTCATTACCACCCCCCTTCACACCCTCCCAGGGCCGGGACAGCACGGGGTTAGATACAGAGTAAAGCTCCCTCTACACTGTCCCCCATCAAACACTCCCAGAGCCGGGACAGCACGGGGTTAGATACAGAGTAAAGCTCCCTCTACACTGTCCCCCATCACACCCTCCCAGGGCCGGGACAGCACGGGGTTAGATACAGAGTAAAGCTCCCTCTACACTGTCCCCATCACACCCTCCCAGGGCCGGGACAGCACGGGGTTAGATACAGAGTAAAGCTCCCTCTACACTGTCCCCCATCAAACCCTCCCAGGGCCGGGACAGGACGGGGTTAGATACAGAGTAAAGCT
>NW_025125959.1:0-1094 GCF_004010195.1 Chiloscyllium plagiosum | reverse complement strand
ATGTGCTGCTGGTTTTTATAATTGCAACTTAGAGGAATACTGGGCTAAGTACGTTCAGCATACAAGATAAAGGCATACTAAGATTCTTTCATCTTTCTTCGTGTGAAGAGTCGGAGATGGCAGTTAAGGCCGTGACACTCTCCTGTTCGCAGATGTGAGAGATCAGGGAGCAGTCTAGTGTTCCTGATGACTATACCCGCGGGAAGTGTGAACAGCAGCAGCTCCTCAGAGTCCGCATTGTTCAGTTGGAGGGGACCTGTATACAAAGAGGAACATGCAGAGTGGAAAAGAGTGTAATAGGCAGTAGTTACTGGGAGGTGGCCACGCCAAAGGTTCAGTTTGAGAAACGGATGACCACCAGGAGAGACGAGAAGGAAGTGCAAGAGTTTCCGAAAGCTATTCCCCTCTGTAACAGCTATCCCGTTTTGAATACTGTTGTAGGGGGCATAGACTCTCAGGAGCGTGTAACAGCAGCATCCAGGCCTGTGTTGCCTTCCTCGTGCCAGCGTCAAAGATGTGTCTGAGAGGTTGCATGAACTTTTTAAGGGGTGATTGCGCTGCCAGCCGTTGTCATGCAAATCAGTGACAACGATATAAGTAGATTGAGGGATGAGGTATAGCTGAGCGAGTACAGAGATTTAGGACAGAGGCTGAAAAGCATGACGTCGATGGTAGTCACCTCTGCGATTGCGCTGCCAGCCGTTGTCATGCAAATCAGTGACAACGATATAAGTAGATTGAGGGATGAGGTCCGGCTGAGCGAGTAGAGATTTAGGACAGAGGCTGAAAAGCATGACGTCGATGGTAGTCACCTCTGTATTACTACTAGTGCCACGTGCTAGTGAGATAAGAATTAGAAAGATAGGACAGATGAATACATTACTGAGGAGCTTTTGCGGGGGGCAGGGTTTCCAGTTCTTGGCTAATTGGCTCATCTTGTGATGCAGATGGAGAAGAGGTACAGCTTGCACCTAAACTGGAGGGAAACAGCACACAGTACTCTTATGGAAGTTGACTTGTGTTTTCAGGATGCTTCACAGTGAAGTGGCAGGGAGCAGGGGACCTCAGCAGCAGATAAGCTGGGATTGAGGGGA
>NW_025125958.1:0-1094 GCF_004010195.1 Chiloscyllium plagiosum | reverse complement strand
AAATACCCCACTGATCCTCAGTGCTCAGCGTTGAGGTGAGACAGTCCAAGGTTTCCACACCCATTTTTATGGGAAAATGTTTCCTAATTTCACTCCTAAATGAGCTCACTCTATTGATGATGTTTCTGTCTTGTCCAGGATTCTAGCACCAGATCTTTTACAGCCCCAGAAATGGGATCTTCAGGAACGACACTGAAGAGTGAAATCAGGTGTGGGTCAAACCAACATTTCAACCAATTCCATCAATTCCCAGTGGGCAAGGCCAGTTAAAATTGTTCCCAAATAACACAGACCTGGGAATGGATTTGGGAACAGAGACAATCTTGATATTATTCCAATATGTTTCAGAAATCCCAGAAAACAATGTGGGACATTTCCATCTCTTAGCTGCGCTAAACACTGCAACGTCTACAATATTTGGAATAATCATCTGGAAAAGGCTGTGGAAAGGTAAGAAACAAGGAATAGAAAATGTCAAACTGAGGGGTCAGGGTGGTTGTGGGGAATATCCAGGATACTAAACATAGTGAATGAGTTGAGTTTGTAGCGCAGGTTGAAATCAGTAGGTATATGGTTCTGGGCATCACAGAGCTGAAAATGTGTTGCTGGAAAAGCGCAGCAGGTCAGGCAGCATCCTAGGAGCAGGAGAATCAACGTTTCGGGCATGAGCCCTTCTTCAGGAATGAGGAAAGTGTGTCCAGCAGGCTAAGATAAAAGGTAGGGAGGAGGGACTTGGGGGAGGGACGTTGGAAATGCGATAGATGGAAGGAGGTCATGGTGAGGGTGATAGACGGAGTGGGGTGGGGCGGAGAGGTCGGGAAGAAGATTGCAGGTTAGGAAGGCGGTGCTGAGTTCGAGGGATTTGACTGAGACAAGGTGGGGGGAGGGGAAATGAGGAAACTGGTGAAATCCGAGTTCATCCCTTGTGGTTGGAGGGTTCCTTGGCGGAAGGTGAGGTGCTCTTCCTCCAGGTGTCGTGTTGCCATGGTCTGGCGATGGAGGAGTCCAAGGACCTGCATGTCCTTGGTGGAGTGGGAGGGGGAGTTAAAGTGTTGAGCCCCGGAGTGGTTGGGTTGGTTGGTCCGGGTGTCCCA
>NW_025125957.1:0-1094 GCF_004010195.1 Chiloscyllium plagiosum | reverse complement strand
TCACAGAAGCGCTTCACAGGAGGCTCCTAAGCACTAAGGATGTCACCTAGACAGGGGACGAAACTTCTGCAACACAAATTCCCAGCTTGGCGAACAGAACCACAACAATATTTCATTCAAATCAAATTGCTTACCACAGTTACCACCAGTCAGATCTACATAGTAAAGTCCAGACCTAGAAGGGAGAAAAACAGATTAACATAATGATAACATAATGTACTTTCATAAAAATATTGAATAGGAGCACAAGGATATACAAGATCTGTACCATACTAGCCAGGTAACGATCTAACAGAACTCAAAAAAGGCACTGAAAATATATTATGGCAAAGGGAAAGTTATGGAGAACATTTTGCACATTTATTACTGTAACAAGATTACTAAGAAAAATAAGCTATTATAGACCAATTGCCCATGCTTCATAGGAAACTACAATTGTCATTACAAGTATCTCTAAAACCTAATACTCCTAAACATGATTCTGCGATAACTAATGTTTGAAATGCTCTGTGCGTACAATCCTCCCATGAAAAAGTGGATAACTTCAGACGTATCCACATTATATGCCTGTGCCATGCATATAATGTGGATACGTCTGAAGTTATCCACTTTTTCATGGGAGGATTGTACGCGCAGAGCATTTCTTCGCTGTGGAAAAATACCACTATAGGTGGCACACTGTATGATTCTCAATTTGTATAGTTACAAATATATTTTGCACAACCTGGCTCTTAAAAGGTTTTATTTTTTAAATAAAACCCACACTTGACATTTTCAGGAACAAAACAAGCCTTGAGCCTCCTACACCACAATTCAAGAAAACCAATCTTCTATCACAACACCACATTCCTGCACTGTACCCATATCTCTCAAGGTTATTAGTAACAACAAATCATCAATTACTCTCTTGATCCCACTTAAGTCTATAAAGGTTAGGGGTAGGGAATTCCAAAGATTCACCACCCTCTAAGTGAAACCGTTTCTGCTCAACTCAGCAACTGCATGCTTCTTTTCAGTGACTTATGATCAATGACAATCCTTTTCGACAAAAGCACTTTCCAATTTTTCCACAGCGAAGAAATGCTCTGCGCGTA
>NW_025125956.1:0-1094 GCF_004010195.1 Chiloscyllium plagiosum | reverse complement strand
GTACATCAATTTTCCCCAGGGGTTTTCCATTTACTCTTGAATTGGATCTTCCAAAATGCATCATCTCGCATTTGTCCATATTGAACTCCATCTGCCATTTCTCTACCCAACTGTCCAATCTCTCTATATTCTGCTGTATTCTCTGACAGTATCCTTCACTATGTGCTACTCCACCAATCTTAGTGTCATCTGCAAACTTGCTAATGAGGCAACCTACACCTTCCTCCAAATCACAAACAATAGTGGTCCCAGGTGGGACACCACTGGTCACAGGTCTCCATTTTGAGAACCTCCCTTCCACTACTACTGTCTGTCTCCTGTTGCCCAACTAGTTCTCTATCCATCCAGCTAGAACACCCTCGACCCCATACAACTTCACCTTCTCCATCGGCCTACTTTGGAGAACCTTATCAAATGCCTTGCTAAAGTCCATGTATATGACACTTACATCCCTTCCCTCATCAATCAACTTTGTCACCTCTTCAAAGAATTGTACTGTGTTTATAAGATATGACCTTCCCTGCACTAAACCATGCTGCCTATCACTGAGAAGCCCATTTTCTTCCAAATGGCTATATATCCTGTCCATTAGTACCTTCTCCAGTAGCTTCCGTACCACTGATGTCAGTGAAGTACAATGTAGGAAAGTGTAAGGACATGCACTTTTCTAGGAAGAATAGAAAAATGGTCTATTTTCTAAATGAGGAAAAAATTTCAGAAGTCTGAAATGCAAAGGGAATTGGGAGTCCTAGTCCAGGATTCTCTTAAAGGCTGCGTCATTAGTTAGGAAGGCAAATACAATGTTGTCATTCATCTCAAGAGGACTAGAATATAAAAGCAAGGATGTACCTCTGAGGCTTTATAAGGGTCTGGTCATACCACATTTTGAGTATTGTGAGCACTTTTGGGCCCCATACCTGAGGAAGGATGTACTGGCCCTGGAGCGGGACGACAGGAGGTTCACGAGAATGGTCCCAGGAATGAACAGCTTAACATATGAGAAATGTTTGAGAACTCTGGGACTACATTTAATGGAGTTTAGAAGGGTCGGGGGGATCTGATTGAAACTTACAGAATACTGAATGGCCTGGACA
>NW_025125955.1:0-1094 GCF_004010195.1 Chiloscyllium plagiosum | reverse complement strand
AGACATTACTTGGTCCTTTATCAATAATCAGACCATGATGGAGGGTACAATATGGGTCTGTGGAGAGAAAGGATACCACCACCTTACCCTGGGATGAAAGGGGTGCTGCAACACCGCGATACTGTCCACTGGCACAACAGTGTTCGTCCTAAGGGCAGGTAACAGACGCACCTGAAGAGACGTCCCACGGCATTGGAATGGGTACACAGTCATAGACACCTGAACTACTCCAGAAGCGAACATCGGGTGGTCCATTCTTTTGGGAGCAGGGTAAAAAGTGGCAAAAAACAAGATTAAAGGCCTCGCATATGGTGTATTACTGTTAGCAAATGAGATGGAGGAAGGCTAGCGCTCATTAACACTCAGTTCACGGCAGTTAGGGAAGCAGTGATACAAAATCGATTAGTGCTGGACATACTGACGGCCGGGAGAGAAGGCGCGTCTGCAATATGACAGGTACCTCATGCTATTTTAATATTGCTGAGGAGTCCCAAATTATCACGTGTGTAATAAATCATTACAAGCACCTCCCCCACAGCTGACTCTTGGTTCCGATGGCTCAATTCCCTTCGGGGAGGATTGGGGGCATTGGTTCCTACACGTGCTACAATTGTTGTACTGGTCTTATTCATAGTGTTGTGTATAGGGCCCTACTTGTGTAATTGCCAATGCTGCTTGCTTATGAGTGCAGTGGGATACCAAAAAGTAAAACTATTAGTGGCTCCACTGCAGGAAAATCCGATTGTGCGGACCCCACCCTACCATGATATTGACGAGTGTGACGTGTGAACATGGCATGTGTAGAGGGCACTCCAGAGCAAGTGACGGTACCATCACAAAGCTGTGTTACAGGCACGTTGCATCTGAGAAAAGGCCTGGTGTTTCCTAAACATTTTCTGATGTATAGCTATCCTGGCAATGTATTTTTGTTGATGCTGTAATTTTCCTTGTTGTCATAAAATGACACAAAGCGGGAAAATATAACGGAAAATTATCAATTTCCAGTGAAATTTGAAAGATAAAGATTTTCAAAAATGTAATGCTGTGCCGAGCACTGTAACCAATACTTTGATGAGGTTTGCAGCTAGCTTGTC
>NW_025125954.1:0-1094 GCF_004010195.1 Chiloscyllium plagiosum | reverse complement strand
CACCTCAGTTTTTGAACAACTCCGTCACAATTTATGATTTACTTTTGTCCCTGGTTAAACATAATTCTAACGTATTTGTTAATTCTAAAAGTATGCCGTTCTTCTGTCTTTCGAAACTTTCTTGGCAAATTTAGAAATCACTTTCAAACCCCAGAACGTTTTTAGCAATGTTAAGAAAAATTTATCTTGTTTTTAATTGAACCAACTACAAGAAACCACAATTAATCACATTTTCTCACCTACGTTTTATATAAAGATCCAAGAACCCAATTGCCAAATGTTGGAATCAGCTAGGACCATTTATGCCGGTAATCCGTTCGCATTTGCCTAAACCCCGAACGACAAGCTCCCAAACTGTTAGTACGTCGATGTCGAACCCCTATGTAAATTAAGCCAAACTCCCAAAAAGCTCACCACGCCTCGTAACTTGTTAAAACATGTGTGGCAAAGAACTCCTAAATTCCATTATCGAAAAAAATCTGATCTCTAACAGTAAGCAATGAACAACAACTCTTCACAAATTCAGACTCCCGTTTCTTAATGCTTGCTATCTGAATCCAAGTCTATAAAAAATGTTGTTCATATAATCCACATATTAAAATTTGCGCTTAGTTAATCTCCAGACCACAGGGTCTCTGTCCGATCCGCTGTTTTCAATTTTCTAGCTGCAGATAACCCCAGGTCATCTTTTGTTTGCTGCAAGTAGGTTTTATATGAAGAAACTTCTGTCATCGGGAGTGTTTTTTTTCTTTCTTTGAGATAAAGAAGTTAGTTATCCAGTTTGCTCCCCGACTCTACAACAGTACCTCAGCTGTTCGATGGCTGTAAATTTTCCTCTAAATTTCAAAATTACGGTTTTATATACTTCCATGACACATTTAATTCTGATAACCTGATTGGCTCCATGTGTCAAAACAATAATGTTCAGCTTCCAGCGGCTTCTGGTATCCTGTGCATGACTAAAACGAATTGGTGAAATTCGAATTGTTGACGAGACAACAACCAAAACTCAGGTATCTGTTTAACAGAACGTTGCTACATTTGAAAGTCTCTGATCATTGCTTGGCAGCTGTCGCTGTACTTTATATTCAGCA
>NW_025125953.1:0-1094 GCF_004010195.1 Chiloscyllium plagiosum | reverse complement strand
CACAAGTACTTGACTCTGACGCAAATCCTCTTTTTGTTTTCAAAATAAAATCTGTGGGAAACTGCAGCCAGAAAGATTTCCGATTATCTCATGAGGAAGAGAATTCAAAACTCGTGCCACTGACCCGGGGGACGCAGTGAAGTCACAGAGGTCTGGGAAGCATCAGAAATGTAACAACTTGTGAGCAAGGTGGGAGTGAGACAAGGACAAAAAGACAGTCTGTCATACGGGAGAAGGCAGGAGAGATTAGACAGCAGAAATGGTAGTCCCTCAAGGCCACGGGGAATGGAGTTAGGGCTGGGAAAGAAACCAGGAAACAAGGTGAGCAGCTGTCAAAGAAATACATTGAATAAACAGGTTATAACAACATAGATGGCAGAGTACGCAGTCTGAAATTGTTGCTCTCATTGGTGAGTACAGAACGCTGTAAAGCTTGGATCATTCTATTACAGCCAACACATGCAGGATAGGCCAAGTGGCCTCGATCTGTGCTGTACTTGCTGATAAATTTATTCTGACATTTGGAATTCAGGTCGGATGATGTTCATAAATTCTCAAATTGGACTTGAGTTTAATATTCTGGGGAAATGTTAAATAAATCACAATGATCCCATTCTGAAGACTTTAGTCCACAACCTTGCATGTTCCAGCATCTCAGTTACATCCATGTCCTTTTATTCTAATGTGATGCTGGTTACTGCCTTTTCCATCCAATCAATGAGTTCCTGCTCTCCACCATCTCCGAGTGAAATGAATTCTCCCCTCCTTCTTTCTGGGAATTAGTTTCAATCTAAATCCTCCAGTTTCTGACCTCTCAGTTAATGAATAGCTCCTTCCTATGCACTCGATCTGGATTCCTCAGCATTTTATCACTTCAATTAAATCTCAGCTCATCCTCCTCGGAAATCATCCCCAGCCTTTCCAACCTTTCCTCAGAGCAGAAATTTTCCAATTGTAGAAACATTCTGATCAGTCTCCTCTGTACCCTCTGGTGTGATCACATCAACCCTGGAATAAGGGGATCAGAAGTGTGTGCAGTACTTTAGCTGTGGTCAAACGAATGTTCCTGACATTTCCCACGTCACCTCCGTGTT
>NW_025125952.1:0-1094 GCF_004010195.1 Chiloscyllium plagiosum | reverse complement strand
TGGTCCAGATTTGACCAACATTTACACCATTGCAGTTCATGAGCGAGATACTGAGCTAATTTTATTACTTTGCACCAACAGAAACACAAGTCACCATTTGGCCACTTTTCTCATTAACGTCTCCATGGTGACAGAACATTTTAATGTTGAATCATGAGTGATGCAGAAAAACATCATTCCGAGCCCTAAACTGACTTCATCCATATCTGACCATCCGAATTCCTGAATTTGCCTAACTGCAAATTTTACAACATGAGACACAAAATGTACCTGTCATTCCCCCAGCTTCTTTACTCCCTGGAACAGTGACACATCTTGTGGTAAAACCTGAACCAAGCAGGAACGAGGAGGTGGGTGGTGGGTGGGAGAGTGATACCACACGACATGGGGACACCACCTGAGACTGGAGGGAATGATCCCTGGCATCGGAAAAGTGGTCCAGGCAAAGGTCTGGGAGAAATTACAACTGGGGAAGGGGAAGAGAAACCTGGAGCAGGGAGTGGTGAAGAGATGGGAGTGGGAGCTGGAGTGACACTTGGACAGACCCGAGGGTGGGAATGGAGGGACAGTCTCGAGGGGTTGAATACTGTATTCTGCCTTTTTTACCCAGGAAAAATATTACAAATCATTAAAGCCCAACATTTAACTGGGCTTCTTCTAAACAAAATGCAAAACCATGTCAGGTTTGTGCTGACAGATCTCACAAGAGGAGTCACAGTCTCAGAGCCTCTTCCAATGGTTAAAATCACATCTGAAGGGGAAAAGTATCATCATAGAATGTGTAAAAATGCAGTCAGGGAGGGGAATGAGGGAAAGGCTGTAAACTTTGATTGAATGTCAGAGGGCTCCATCACCGGGTTTACAGCAGAACAACAGTCAAAATTGACGAAGGGAATGCTGAGAGATGGGTTCAACCCATCGGGCACCACGTCCCCAGGGGAAAATGTTAATGGATGGTTTGAAGAATGATAAAGGTCAGAAAGGGGAGTGATCATCACCACTTTATATTTACAGTTGTGTAAATGAGTTAATACTAATACAAGAAGAAACGGTGAGTCAGGGGCTGCAGCAGGTGTCGATGAGGATAAGGTAGA
>NW_025125951.1:0-1094 GCF_004010195.1 Chiloscyllium plagiosum | reverse complement strand
TCCTTTACTCCTTTTATCCTCCCCCCACACTATTTTCTGCACACAAACTGACTTTTATTCTCAGTAACATCTGTTCTGAGGAAGGGACACTGGGTCTTAAACTTTAACTCTGATTTCTCTTCACAGATACTGCCAGACCTGCTGAGCTTTTCCAGAACCTTTCTGGTTGTTGTTTCTGATTTACATCTTCCGCAGTTCTTTTGGTTTTAATTTACCGGGAGTTTGTAATTCAGGTCCAACAGCCTCTGTCCCAGTCTCTGCTGTCTCTCCCAACCCCAAACAGTGACACTGCACCTGCACAGCTCATGGACAGGTGTTGTCTTGCTGGCCACACCCCTCATTCAATCCCATTGGCTGCAGGACCACACAGACTCTCCTCCCATTGGTCTGGAGCTGCCGTCAATCAGCCGGACACCATTGTGATGAGAGTGGAGGGCTCATCCCTCCCTCTGCCCTGGGATGAGCTTCATCATTCACAGAGAATGGAGCAGTATCACAGAGCACAGGGGCTGGGGGCTATTCAGCCCATTGGGGCTGTACTCTCTCCCTCTGAAGATGCTGCAAGTCTGTCCCAAGTCCCCTCCCATGTGCCTACAGCCCCCCAAATCTTTCCTTAAAAAGTAAAATTGCAAGTCTGTTTCAGAATACCTGCTGAATCTGTGTTGTTCAGACTGTTCCAGATGCTCAGAACTTTGAGTAAAATAGTGTTCACATTTTCACCTTGTATTATTTGCCAATTACTTGAATGTAGTTACTTAAGATTGTGAAAGTGTTCACAATTCCTCTCTCTCTGCAAATTCAAGACCTTGGAACCAAATCTGCACCAGATCGAAATCACTGCTTCACCTTCTCAGCTCCAAGGATAATACAATAGAGGAATACATCTTAATTTATGAAGATCAAAGAAACAGACCTTCTGTCCAATTCGTCCGTGCCAACAAGGAATCCTAAACTAATGGATTCCCATTTACCATCTATTGGCCTGCATCCATCAAAACCCTTCCTATTCATGAACCCAATTGGAAGCCTTTTAAATGTTGTGATTTTATCAGCCTCCACGACTTCATCTGGTAGCTCCTCCCATACACACACCA
>NW_025125950.1:0-1094 GCF_004010195.1 Chiloscyllium plagiosum | reverse complement strand
AGGGAGGCGAGAGAGAAAATTGCTGGGGCCCAGAAAGATATCTTTGTGGCATCCTTAAATACTGGCGAGGTGCCAGAGGACGGGAGGGTAGCTTATGTTGTCTCCCTGTATAAGAAGGGTAGTGGGGAGATTCCGCGTAACTACAGACCAGTGAGCCTGACGTCAGTGGTGGGGAATGTGCTGGAGAGAGAACTAAGAGTCCCTGTTCTAGCCATGTCTCCGTAATAGCCACAACATCGAAGTCCCAGGTACCAACCAACGCTGCAAGTTCATCAGTGATAGGCAACATGGTTTTGTGCGGGGGACATCGTGCCTTACCAACTTAATAGATTTCTTCGAGTAAGTAACTAAGTTGTTCGATGAAGGAAGCGCTGTTGATGTCATATACATGGACTTTAGTAAGGCGTTTGATAAAGTTCCCCATTGTAGACTAGTGGAGAAAGTGAAGTCACATGGTGTGCAGCTCGGTGGATAAAGAACTGGTTGAGCAACAGGAGATTCTCGAAATGGAGAAAGGTGACCAGCGGTGTTCCACATGGGATCAGTGCTGGGACCCTGTTGTTTGTAATATACATAAATGATCTAGAAGAGGGCACCGTTGATATGATCAGCAAGTTTGCAGATGACACAAAGATTGGTGGAGTAGCAGAAAGAATAAGGGATTGTCAGAGAATACAGGAGGATATAGATAGACTGGAGAGTTGGGCGGAAAAGTGGCAGATAAAGTTCAATCCAGATAAATGTGAGATGATGCATTTAGGCAAGTCTAATTCTAGAGCAAATTATACAATGAATGGAAGAGCCATGGGAAAAGTTGATGGGCAGAGAGATCTGGGAGTGCAGGTCCATTGTACCCTGAAGGTTGCTGCATAGGCAGATAGAGTGGTCAAGAAGGCATATAGTATGCTTGCCTTCATTGGACCGGATGTTGAGCTGGCAAGTCATGTTAAAATTGTACAAACTTTGGTTCGGCCGCATTTAGAATATTGTGTACAGTTCTGGTCGCCACATTACCAAAAGGATGTGGACGCTTTGGAGAGGATGCAGAGAAGGTTTACGAAGGTGCTGCCTGGTGGGAGGTGTTAGCTATGAAG
>NW_025125949.1:0-1094 GCF_004010195.1 Chiloscyllium plagiosum | reverse complement strand
TCTCCTACCCATAAGCACTGAGACACAGAAACACAGACATCTACCCTCCACCACCACCCTGTCTCCTGCCATTAAAAGGATATACGCAGAAACACCCACATGCACAACACTGCATGAACACCCTGCCTCCTGCCATTGGACAGATACACACAATAACATACACACACCAAACTGTCCCATGCCATTAAGCACATATGCACAGAAACACACACGCGCACTCACTCAAACCTCCTTGACCACCCTGTCTCCTGTCAACAAACAGTAATACACGGAAATATACACACACAACCTTCCACGAACACCCTGCCTACAGCCCTTAAACAGATATACACAAAAACGCACATGCATACACAATCCTCCACCACCACCCTATCTCATGCAATTAAATCGATATACGCAGAAACACACACACACAAGCATAACATTCCATGAACAACATGCCTCCTGCCATTGAGCAGATATATGCAGGAACACACACACAATCCTCCAGGACCACCTTCTCTCCTGCCACGGAACAGATACACACACCACCACCCTGTCTCCAGCCCTTAAATAGACATACACAGAATCACACGCACACCCCTCCAAGACAGCCCTATCACCTGCCATTAAACAGATATACACAGACAGACACACACACAACCCTCCACACCGCCCTGTTATCCTTCCACTGAGCAGATGTACACAGAAATACACACACAACCTTCGACCACCACCAGTCTGTCTCCTGTCATTAAGCACATATATACAGAAAAACGCACACAACCCTGCACCACCCCCTATCACCGACCATTAATCAGACATATACAGACAACCCTCCATCAACACTCTGTTTCCAGACAATAAACAGATATACACAGAAACACACACACACACCCATTAAAAACAGATATATACAGAATTGGCTGGCTGACAGAAGGCAGAGAGTGGCTGTAGATGGAACGTATTCTGCCTAGACGACAGTGTTGAGTGGGGTCTCCCAGGGATCTGTACTTGGGCCTCTGCTCTTTGTAGTTTTTATAAATGACTTGGATGAGGAGGTTGAGGGGAGGGTTAGTAAATTGCAGATGACACAAAGTTTGGAGGTGTTGGCA
>NW_025125948.1:0-1094 GCF_004010195.1 Chiloscyllium plagiosum | reverse complement strand
TCTGTGGAAAATTCAATAACCTACTTCATGTGGAACCATCTATGATTAACCATTGCTGGAATATTCTACAATCAGTGTTGTAATTGAACGACTGGATGTCATTTAATTGAACAGAAATAAGTATTCAAAGGAATATATCTGTTCCAGGGAGACGGAGACGGTGTTGTCAATACCACTGAGGCAATTAAAGCTGTGAATATATTTTTCTCGCATTTGCAATATGTTGCAAACAGAATTTAGACTAGCAGGTAGAAATTTCCATACTCAACCTGTCTTTAAGGAACTGGCAAAGATTCTTTCAGGATAGCAACGTTCACACCTATCGTATTAATAACATCGATATGGTGGTATGCCTGCTTTTGAGTATTCTCATGCATTGGATGTTTCGAAAAAAAATCTTTCTTACAGGTCAATGTAGACAGATGATGCTTCTTGAACTTTACTTCATTTTGAAACGGTTCAGGCATTCGCCTTTGTTATTTCAACTGCATTTGTTTTAATAAATCACAAAAAAACAGTGGCACACAATTTAAAATCCCAACAGGTCCTCAACGCAACTGCAATCTTTTCCTTCAGGCAGATAACCTTCTTTTTCATTTGTTTCCTTTCCACACCAATAATATAGTAATGGTCTCCCATCTGACTTGTCAACACCGTAATTATTTCCACGTGTCAGTCATCCTATTCCATGGCAGCCGCTGATCTTTTCATGGTTATGATCGAACAGATATTGAGACACATTCTGATATTTCGCAATGAATTTAGTTGGCATTGAGGTATGCTGGTTATCGCTGATGCCACACAGTACCAGAACCCGAGAGCCATTTCAGCCTGTCGTGACTGTTCTTGTAAAGTTTGCACTTTATACCCATTTCTGTGGTGGATTTCGTCGGGTGTACCATTCCACAGTCAAAAGCTATGCCGTTTAGAGTGGCTGAGCCATGTCAAATTGTCCGATAGAGACCAATGATGTGTAGGCCAAGTTCATTAGCTGTGCAACAACGATGTAAAGGAGAGAGAACTTCATTTGTATTAGGTGGTCTTGAGAAGGTCAGTGCAGACGCGATTGGCTGATTAGCTTCCTTGCACACTGT
>NW_025125947.1:0-1094 GCF_004010195.1 Chiloscyllium plagiosum | reverse complement strand
TCAATTAAAAGACGGAGAAAAAAACGCTCAGATGGATGGCACAGCAAGATTTCCAGGTATTTCCTCTCCTAGTAACATCCAAACATTAAACATGTCAGGTGAAAGTTGAATTTTCAGGCCAGACAATTTTGAAACCTTTACACTATGAAGTTTTAGCTGATGAGAAGACTCACTGCCTCGAAAGGTAGCCTGGTGACAGTTGATGCACAGCAAGATCCCATATGGAAGCATGTAGCAGTTGCCACATCATCTGATTCTTTTCTCCTCTGCAATGCTGATCAAGTGTTAATTATTTGCTCTAATGCCAGAATCTAACATTACTGCTGTTTCACAAACTCAAATAGCTCTCCCTCTCTCTCCTACCGTGGAAGGGGTATTGACATTCACTCTGTGGACAAATTATAGATCAAACTCATGGAGCTGCAGATTGCTCAGGCCTTGGATTCGAGAAAACAGAACAACACAGCACAGGAACTTGCACTTCCACCCTCCAAGCCTGCGCCAACACTTCTTGTCATTATTTTCTAAAAGTATCTTCTAAAAATGTTTTTTTTTCCTCCAGACATCGGGTGGCTTGGATTTGGTTGTGGAGGTGGCCGAGTACTTGCATGTCTTTGGCGGAGTGTTAGGGGGAATTGATGTGCTCAGCTGCAGGGCGTTGGGGTTGTTTGGTGCGTGTGTCCAAGAGGTGTTCACTGAAACATTCCTCAAGTTAGCGTCCTGCGTCCACAATGTTGGGGAGACACCAGCAAGAGCAACAGACAGTAGATGAGGTGGGTGGATGTGCAGGAAAATCTCTGCCAGATGGGAAAGGGTCCATTGGGGCCTTGTACAGGGAGGTGGGGCTGCAGGTTTTACACTTTGTTCGGTGACAGGGCAAGGTGCCAGGAGTGGAGGAGGGGGTTAGTGGGGACGTTGACCTCACCAGGAAGTCATGGAGAGAATGTGGAAGCAGTCTGCAGAGACTGTTCTCTCCGAGACTCACTGATTTTAAGTTCACGCTCCCCTCCAACACATACTCCATTCCTGGTACCTTCCCCTGCCGCCGCAAGAGGTTAAAGCCTGCGCCCACATCTCCCCGCTCACGTCCGACC
>NW_025125946.1:0-1094 GCF_004010195.1 Chiloscyllium plagiosum | reverse complement strand
ATTCCAGCCATCTCGTGAGTGATGTGTCCACTCATGAATTCTCAGCCAATTCTTCCGCCAGAGTGGCCAATCCTCACAAGGCACGAGAGATTGACGCATCAGGTGCTGTATTATTTGGAATAAAGATACAGCAGCTCCCTCCTGACATCACACATAGGCGGCACGGTGGCACAGTGGTTAGCACTGTTGCCTCACAGCGCCGGAGACCCGAATTCCCGCCTCAGGCGACTGACTGTGTGGAGTTTGCACGTTCTCCCCTTGTCTGCGTGGGTGTCCTCCGGGTGCTCCGGTTTCCTCCCACAGTCCAAAGATGTGCAAGTCAGGTGAATCGGCCATGCTAAATTGCCCGTAGTGTTAGGTAAGGGGTAAATGCAGATTTATGGGTGGGTTGCGCTTCGGTGTGGACTTGCTGGGCCGAAGGGCCAGTTTCCACATTGTAATGTAATCTCATCTAATAAACCCTCTTTTTTTGGCTCGGATCATATCTAAGGCCAGTGTGTTTTCCCAGGCCTTTCTGCTGGTTGCATCAAGTTGCCTGGAAATACCCTTGACAGCATCTGTAGTATAATTGATGAATCTTTGCTGGTTGCAAAAAAAATATAGTTTATCCAATCCACATTCTTGTTGACTGTTACCCACCAAAATAGGGCCGATTGGAAACCTGCTGCAATCTGGTTGCGGGCCTTGAACTCATCGGGAGCCCTCTTGGAACTCCTATAGAGTCGAGATAAATCCTGTCATCAAAGGAGGTATCTAATAACGACCTTTTACTCCTCTCATTCATTGTTACTACCACCTTCTCCTTCTCAAATACCAAGGTGAATGGGATTGCCAATTGTACAAATGCACATATCCCTCTCCAGTCAGGAGGTAGGGTAGATTGCAATACTCTGCCTCCACAGTACCACCAGAGAGTCGCCCGGGGAACCCGGAGTGCTGGGTAGTTCCCTCCTTTGTCTGTTTCGGTGTCATTCTGAGTTTCCATACATAACCTCAGCTCCCCCAAGTTTCTAGACTGATTTGTAGCCTGTCGGCTTATACACAATGTGTGATTCCCGACTGTGGTCAAAAATAGGGGGGGAGCTTTCAAATCT
>NW_025125945.1:0-1094 GCF_004010195.1 Chiloscyllium plagiosum | reverse complement strand
TCCCACACACACTGACCCCTGTTAGGGTACAGTTCCACACTGACTCCTGTCAGGGTACAGTCCCACACTGACTCCTGTCGTCGTACAGTTGCACACACACTAATTCATGTTGGGGTACAGTCCCACACTGACACCTGTCGGGATACAGTCCCACACTGAATCCTGTTGGGGTATAGTCCCACACTGACTCCTGTCAGGGTACAGTCCCACACTGGCTCCCATCGGGGTACAGTCGCACACACACTGACTCCTGTCTGGGTACAGTCCCCCACACTGACTCCTGTCAGGGTACAGTCCCACACTGACTCATGTTGGGGTACAGTCCCACACACACTGACTCATGTTGGTGTACAGTCCCACACTGACTCCTGTCAGGGTACAGTCCCAAACACACTGACTCCTGTCGGGATACAGTCCCACACTGACTCCTGTCAGGGTACAGTCCCACACTGACTCCTGTCTGGGTACAGTCGCACATTCACTGACTCCTGTCGGGGTACAGTACCACACACACTGACTCATGTTGGGGTACAGTCCCACACTGACTCCTGTCAGGGTACAGTCCCACACACACTGACTCCTGTCGGGATACAGTCCCACACTGACTTCTGTCAGGGTACAGTCCCACACTGACTCCTGTCTGGGTACAGTCGCACATTCACTGACTCCTGTCGGGGTACAGTACCACACACACTGACTCATGTTGGGGTACAGTCCCACACTGACTCCTGTCAGGGTACAGTCCCACACACACTGACTCCTGTCGGGATACAGTCCCACACTGACTCCTGTCAGGGTACAGTCCCACACTGACTCCTGTCTGGGTACAGTCGCACATTCACTGACTCCTGTTGGGGTACATCCCACACTGACTCCTGTCGGGGTATAGTCCCACACACACTGACTCCTGTCTGGGTACAGTCCCACACATACTGACTCATGTTGGGGTACAGTCCCACACTGACTCCTATCTGGGTACAGTCCCGCACACACTGACCCCTGTTAGGGTACAGTCCCACACTGACTCCTGTCAGGGTACAGTCCCACACTGACTCCTGTTTTCGTACAGTCGCACACACACTAATTCATGTTGG
>NW_025125944.1:0-1094 GCF_004010195.1 Chiloscyllium plagiosum | reverse complement strand
CCATTTGATGCTAACTTCAAGAACAAGCATTCACTAATAAGCACTGCAAATTTGAAACAATATTTTAAAAATGACAGGTGAGCAGCACTCAGCCTAAACTTCATACTGTGATTTGTTTTTCTCCATGTTACAGTCCTAAGGCAGTGTGAAACTCACACTAGTGCTAATAAGACTTCAAGAAAATAAATTCCTTTGTCTAAAGGGGGTGATGATCTCGACAGTGAAAACGTTTCTCTGGCCAGAGCGATATCAGTAAGGGAATTGTTCTCCCACACGGTCAGCATGCAGTTGCCTTTAGCACAGTGAGATGAAGGCTGAGAATACTTTTTGATCTTTGGATTATTCAGTGCAAACGGGAAGAGGGGTTTTCAATAAAGTTTACTCCAAAAAGGAAACTTTCCGGAGTGAGATGTGAGTGGGAGGTGTAAAACAGCAGGAATGGAAAGGCCGACCCACACTGAGACCAGAGGCAAAGTGGCAGCACAAACGGAGCTTGATGCTACTGCAGGGAAGGGAGACTTGATCAAAGAACTTCAGTTGTAGAGAGTAGGGACCATAATGTGAGAGAATGTGCTCTGTAATTGGAGAGGGAGAACCTGGAATCAGGAAGGGGAGATAAGCAGGGAAGAGGATGGAGCAACAATGGCAGGGGTTTCAAGGTGTAATTACGGAAGCACAATTGAAATTCATGCCTCGCATCTGCTTCTGGTCCCTGAAATAAATGTCCTAAATCTGGGCTCGCTAATTTGTTATTGAATAGTATCCTTGACAGACATTGTGAACCACGGGTGGTTCATCTTCGTTCGAGGCTAATCTTTTCGAACAGAAACAATGATTTCTCAGCAGTATGGGATATCTGCTTGAATGTCTGCCAATGCATACCCACTGACCTTCCTCTGGGTGCAATTCCACATCACGACTCAGGCCAGATGTGAGACAGAAATCCTCAAGTTAGATGTCTGGTTCTATTCAATCATTCAGGGAGAACTTCTGCATGTGGCTGAACATATGATCAGCGGACACTGACTTAATCACACCTCCCAGGTGAAGCAACATTTCACTTGTACTCTTTCAATCCAGTCTCCTATCATTGC
>NW_025125943.1:0-1094 GCF_004010195.1 Chiloscyllium plagiosum | reverse complement strand
TTGCTGTTTGTTATCTATATCAATGATTTGGACTAGAGTGCACAACGCAAGGTTAGTAAGTTTGCAGATGACACTAAATTAGGAGGCACGGTGGCACAGTGGTTAACACTGCTCCCTCACAGCGCCGGAGACCCGGGTTCAGTTCCCGCCTCAGGCGACTGACTGTGTGGAATTTGCACGTTCTCCCCGTGTTTGCGTGGGTTTCCTCCGGGTGCTCCGGTTTCCTCCCACAGTCCAAAGATGTGCAGGTCAGGTGAATTGGTCATGCTAAATTGTCCGTAGTGTTAGGTAAGGCGTAAATGTAGGGGTATGGGTGGGTTGCGCTGCGGCAGGGGGGTTTTGGACTTGTTAGGCCGAAGGGCCTGTTTCCACACTGTATGTAATCTAATCTAATCTAATCATTTACAGTGAGGAACGTTATCAGAAATTGCAGCAGTACCTTGATCAGCTGGGGAAGTGGGCTGAGAAATAGCAAATGGAGTTTAATATAGATAAGTGTCTTGCATTTAGGAATGTCAAATCCAGGTAGGAATTTAATGACGAATGGTAGTGCCTTATGGAGTGTAGTGCAACAAATGGACGTTGGAGATCAGGTGCACAGTTGTCTGAAATTTGAGTCACAGATACACAGGACAGTGAAGAAGGCTGTTGGCACATTGGGCTTCATCAACGGATTGATTATAGAAGTTGGGACGTTAGTTGCAGTTGTACAGGATGTTGGTAAGGCTGCAGTTGGAGTATTGTGTTCAGTTTTGTTCAGCTTGCTCTAGAAAGGATATTATTGAACAAGAAAGTACGTAGAACAAATTTCCAAAGATGTTCCCTGGGCTAAAGGCTCTAAGTTATAGGCAGAGTTTGGACAGGTTAGAACTTATTTCTCTACAGCGTAGGAAACCCAGGGAGTTCTTATAGAAGTGTAGCCCTTATAAAATCATGAGAGGCGTGCATGGGGTGAATACTTCAACTTTTTTTCCCAAGGTTGTGGAATCGAGGACGAGAGGACATCCATTAATGTGTGGAAAGGATAGAAAATAAAAAAGGAAACTGAGGAGCAAATTTTATACATAGAGTGTGGTACGCATATGGACTGAGCT
>NW_025125942.1:0-1094 GCF_004010195.1 Chiloscyllium plagiosum | reverse complement strand
TGGTCAGTTGGCTCATCCTGTCCAGAGCCCTTCTCCTCATCCGAACAGGGAGCAAGAATCTCGTACCTGTTGGACAAGGTCAAGGGCTGAGGCTCCTCCACTCCTGAACTCCGGTTCCCCCTACCTGCCTCATTTACAGTCACACTCTTTTGTGCCTGATCACTAGCTGAATGTGAATAACTTTACCTCCCAGGTGTGACTGCCTCCTGAAACAAACCATCCAGGTAACTCTCCCCCTCCCGGATGTGCCGCAGTGTTTGAAGCTCAGATTCCAGATCATCAACTCTGATCCGGAGTTCTTCCAGCAACCAACACTTGCTGCAGATGTGGTCACTGCCGTTCACAATGGGATCAGCCAGCTCCCACATCATACAGCAACAACACATCACCTGCCCAGCCATCTCTGCTTAGTTAGTTAATTAGTTACTTTGTACAAGTATGAATTAGAATACCTTCTGATACCTCTCTGCTATAGTTTTTTTTTACCCTAAATAAGGACTTGATGTATACACACACAAAAAAAATAACCAAAGTAAATTTTTAACTAGTCCCCTGGTAAAGAAATAAAAATCCTTACCTTAAAAGAAAAAGCAGAGTAGTTAAGAAGGTTAATACTGACCCTTGCCTGCCTTGACTATTTGACTTCCGAACTGTACCAGCCTCAGACATACCTCTTTTCTCACTATCGTCTTGGGTTTACACCCACTCCCTCACTGGTTTAATGCCTCCCGAGTATCACTAGCAAGTCTCCCTGCCTAGATATTAGACACCTTCCAATTCAGGTACAATCCATCCTTCTTATGCAGGTCAACTCTACTCCACAGGAGATCACAATGATCCAAAACATGTGAATCCTTTTCCCCTGCACCAGCTCCTTAGCCACTCATTGAGCACCTCCTCCTCTGTAATATGGACATTTTTCAAGATGTCACCATTTATTTCCCCATATTCTATATCTCCCATGTACTTCTTCATAGATAACACTAATACAAAATACTTGTTTCCTATCTCGCCCATCGCCTGCAGCTCCACACAATGGCTGCCTTGCTGATCTTTGAGGATCACCTCTCAGTCTTTGAGGAGAAAGTGAGGTC
>NW_025125941.1:0-1094 GCF_004010195.1 Chiloscyllium plagiosum | reverse complement strand
TAGGTTTAGGTTTAGGGTTAGGGTTGAGAAGGGTTAGGGTTAATGGAACACATTGTGACAGAAGGCTGTGGAAGCCCAGTCATTGAGAGTATTTAAGGAAGAGATAAATAGCGCCTTGATTGTTGAGAAGGGCTAGGGTTAGGGTTAGAGTTAGGGTTGGGTTTGGGTTAGGGTTAGGGTCAGGATTAGTGTTAAGGTTGGGGTTAGGGTTAGGGCTAGGGTTAGGGTTAGGGAGAGTGATCAGGTTGGTATTAGGTTTGGGGTTAGGGTCATTGAGAATATTTTAGGCTGAGATAAACAGCTCCATGATTGAGGAGAAGCGATATGGTTAGGATAATGGTTAGGGTTAGTGTTGGGTTAGGGAGAGGGTTCAGGTTGGGGTTAGACTTAGGGTAAGGTCATTGAGCATATTTTAGGCAGAGTTAAACAGCTCCATGATTGTGGAGAAGCGATAGGGTTTTGGTTAGGGTTAGGGTTGGGTTAGGGAGAGGGATCAGGTTGGGGTTAGGTTTAGGGTTAGGGTCATTGAGCGTATTTTAGGCGATGGGGTGACGTTTAGGGTTAGGGTTGGGTTAGGGAGAGGTTCAGGTTGGGGTTAGATTTAGAGTTAGGGTCATTGAGCGTATTTCAGGCAGAGATAAACAGCTCTATGTTTGTGGAGAAGCGATAGGGTTAGGGTTATGGTTAGGGTTAGGGTTGGGTTAGGGGGAGGGTTCAGGTTGGGGTTAGGTTGAGGGTTAGGGTCATTGAGCATATTTAAGGCAGAGATAAACAGTTCCATGATTGTAGAGAAGGCACGAAATGGGGTTGACAACATATCGGCCATGAATCAAACAGCAGACCAGACTCGAAGGGCCAAATGGCCTAATTGTGCTCTTATAGCTTACGGCCTTTTGGTTAGGGTTAGGGTCTGGGTTAAGGTTTGGTTAAGTTTGGGTTTAGGGTTAAGGATTGACTTAGGGTTAGTGTTAGGGTTAGGATTCGGTTTAGGGATAGGGTTAGCCTTAGGCTTAGGGTTAGGGTTAGGTTAATGGTTAGGGTTAAGGCTGGAGTTAGAGTTTGGGCTAGGTTAGGTTTAGTGTTCATTTTAAGGT
>NW_025125940.1:0-1094 GCF_004010195.1 Chiloscyllium plagiosum | reverse complement strand
CCCTTTGTGCCACAAGGAGCTGGTTCAGGTACCTGGCCATGACAGAACTGACATTTAAATGTTATCTTGGTGTATCTCAACAATCTGTTAGCACAGAGCTGACAGGTTCACTGTACAGCGATTTAAATATTAATGGTCTTGTTTAATAACATATTCCTTCCCAACCCACTTGCTGCGGTGAAAGCATGAAATTTTCATTTCTCTTTCACAGCACTGTCTAGACCCATTGACTCTGCCAGCCATCTCAGGTATTCTCTATTCCCTTCAGTCTATTCTCTTCAAAGCAGCAGCAATCCCCAACATGGCTGCCACCTGTCTTTGGCATGGACACCAACCTGACAGCTCCCATCTCCTGGAAACACTTGGTACCTCAGGAACTCACCTCCTGACCAATTAAATCATTTGAATTCAAATATAACAACACCAAAGCAATTCTGTTGGGGCTTGGGGTTTGGTTGTGGAGTTCATCTGGATTAGGGTTCTCGATGCTGTTTTGTATATCGGCCCAAAATATCACAGAAGCAAAATGTAAGCACAGCAAAAAAAAACTTCATAGTCACCCTAAATAAACACAGAGAATAATAAGTGGGGAGCACCGAAACTTTACATTCTGCCTTCTCACCATGTGCTTTATTATTAGCTTTGTAAAATACCTCAGCCAGGTTTGACAGACAGGGATAGCATTGTGTTGCAGTGGTTTGCATCATGAATGACATACACCATCCATGTTTCCCATTGTCCTTATCTCATTGTGGAAAGCCATGGGACCTGTCAGCTGCCCATTTCAGAATCACAGCAGTTTGCTTCTTGGGTTTCAGCAATGCTGTTTGAGCTGGACAGACATACATCCTGAAAGCAGAACACCGACACAGTGAATAGGAAGGAGTGTGCACTCCTGGTTCAAGACTGAGAACTAGCTCTCACCATTTATCTAAACAGTTTGGTGCAGTGTAACACTAAGATCGAGGAATGATTTATTTCCTCCTCTTTCTTCACCCACACTCCAAGCTGAGCAGTCATTAAGGTGAGATTGGAATCCATTGACAGCGATAAACAATTGAACAAAGGAAGACTGGCTTCAGAGACAAACCTGT
>NW_025125939.1:0-1094 GCF_004010195.1 Chiloscyllium plagiosum | reverse complement strand
ACTGATCTCACTCTCACTGATCTCACACTCACTAATCTCATCTCTCACTGATCTCACTCTCACTGATCTCTCTCACTGATCTCTCTCTCACGGACCTCTCTCCCACTGATCTAACTCTCGCTGATCTCACTCTCGCTGATCTCATTCAGACTGATCTCATTCAGACTAATCTCACTCCCACTGCTCTCACTCTGACTTATCTCAACCTCAATGATCTCACTCTCACTGATCTCTCTCTCACTGATCTCACTCTCCCTGATCTCTCTCACACTGATCTCACTCTCACTGATCTCTCTCTCACTGATCTATCTCTCACTGATCTCACTCGCACTGATCTCTCTCTCACTGATCTCTCTCTCACTGATCTCACTCTCACTGATCTCACTCTCACTGATCTCACTATCACTGATCTCACTATCATTGATATCACTCTCACTGATCTCTCTCTTTCTCACTGATCTCTCTCTCACTGATCTCACTCGCACTGATCTATCTTTTCTCACTGATCTCTCTCTCTCTGATCTCACTCTCACTGATCTCACTCTCACTGATCTCACTATCACTGATCTCACTATGATTGATATCACTCTCACTGATCTCTCTCTTTCTCACTGATCTCTCTCTCACTGCCCTCACTCGCACTGATCTCTCTCTCACTGATCTCTCTCTCACTGATCTCACTCGCACTGATCTATCTTTTCTCACTGATCTCTCTCTCACTGATCTCACTCTCACTGATCTCACTCTCACTGATCTCACTATCATTGATATCACTCTCACTGATCTCTCTCTTTCTCACTGATCTCTCTCTCACTGATCTCACGCGCACTGATCTATCTTTTCTCACTGATCTCTCTCTCTCTGATCTCACTCTCACTTATCTCACTCTCACTGATCTCACTATCACTGATCTCACTATCATTGATATCACTCTCACTGATCTCTCTCTTTCTCACTGATCTCTCTCTCACTGATCTCACTCTCACTGATCTCTCTCTCACTGATCTCTCTCCCCAATGATCTCTCATTGATCTCACTCTCCCTGATCTCACTCGCACTGACCGCACTATCACTGACCGCACTATCACTGATCT
>NW_025125938.1:0-1094 GCF_004010195.1 Chiloscyllium plagiosum | reverse complement strand
TGTTACCTAAGCCTCATCCGACACATGCTGCTAGACCGGCTGAGTCTCTCCAGCAATTTCTGTTTTTGTTACTGGTCCCTAAACAGATTTTGATATAACTTGGTGATCTCTTCCTCGTACCATCATGTTGGTGGGCAGCTCAGGCATAACATGCCAATTGCTTCACATATAACAAATTACAGTTACATTTCGCAGGAATATTGATTATAGACAAACCTTACTTTCTAAAATTAAAGAATCCTTCTCCTTCACAGAACAACATCGTCACCACCAATGACATTCCAGTTCTCATGACTTAAAAGGTTGTTAAACTTAAAAATTAATCTTAATTCAGTAACACACCGAAAAACTAGAGACAATAGATGAGTTTATATTTTTCAGGCGGGGACATGAAAGAATAGATGAATGACATCACTTGTTGTGGTTGTTCTCACGGTTCGTGCACCTCCACACTTCTTTAATCCTCATTTAACTCTAACATGGAAGTCTTGGACTGAACATTTTCTCTCTCAAACTAATGTAAAATTCAAAAATGTTATGGTCTCTGCTGCTTCATGTTTTTCCTCCCATGAAGTCATTAATTAATGCTAATTTGTTACATAATACCATGTTTGGTTTTGCTTGTTCTTTGGCTGAATCCAGAATGTGTGAGTAAAATAATAACACAAGCAATTCTCGTATAAATGTACCTTTAGTACTGGAGTAACATAGTTAACTCTCAATTTGCTGTAGGGCATCATTAATATTTGAAGTAACATGTTCAGCACCTGTGTCAATGTCAGATGTGACAAGAGTAACACAGTTAGCACTAGTGTCAAGGGAGGTTGCCACAAGCCCCAGAATAGTACAGTCTTGCCAAACTGAGGTACAGCTTGCATTGAACTAACACAATTAGTGTTACTATCAAAATAAGGTATAACGAGTATTAATTACCATAACATATTGAACTCCCAGGGAAAACGAATGATACCCCTAATCCTGGTAGAATATGCTCACATTTGGTAGTGGACTAATGGGACATTACAGTCTCAACACCAGTATCAATGTCAGATGTCATGAGTGTAACACAGTTTGCACTCGTGTCAAGGGAGGTT
>NW_025125937.1:0-1094 GCF_004010195.1 Chiloscyllium plagiosum | reverse complement strand
TACCTCAGAGAGTGTTCCATCAGTACCTCAGAAGGTGCACACTGAATACCTCAGATAGTGCTTCCTCAGTACCTCAGAAAGTGATCCCTCAATACCTCAGGTAGTTCTCCCTCAATAACTCGAAAGTGCCACCTCAATACCTCAGAGAGTGTTCCATCAGTACCTCAGAAAGTGCTCGCTCAATACCTCAGAAAGTACTCCATCAATACCTCAGATAGTTCTCCATCAGTACCTCTGATAGTGCTTCCTCAGTACGTCAGATAGTGCTCCCTCAATACCTCAGAAAGTGTCCCCTTAGTACCTCAGAAAGTGCTACCTCAATACCTCAGAAAGTGCTCCATCAATACCTCAGACAGTGCTCCCTCAATACCTCAGATAGTTCTCCCTCAATACCTCAGATAGTTCTCCCTCAATACCTCAGATAGTTCTCCCTCAATACCTCAGATAGTTCTCCCTCAATACCTCAGATAGGGCTCCCTCAATACCTCAGATAGTTCTCGCTCAATACCTCTGAAAGGTCTTCCTCAATACCTCAGATAGTTCTCCATCAATGCCTCAGATAGTGCTCCCACAATACCTCAGGTAGTTATCCCTCAATACCTCAGATAGTGCTCCCGCACTATCTCAGAAAGTGCTCCCTCAATACCTCAGAAAGTGATCCCTCAGTACCTCAGAATGTACTCACTCAGAACCTCATCTAGTGCTTCCTCAGTACGTCAGAAAATGCTCCCTCAATACCTCAGAAACTTATCCCTCAGGACCTCAGATAGTTCTCCCTCAGTACCTCAGATAGTTCGCACTCAGAAACTCAGAACGTGCTCCCTAAATACCTCAGAAAATGCTCCCTCAGGAACTCAGACATTGCTCCCACAATACCTCAGATATTGCTCCCTCAGTACCTCAGATAGTTCTGCCTCAGTACCTCAGATAGTTCTCCCTCAGTACCTCAGAGAGTGCTTCCTCAATACCTCAGAACTTGTTCCCTCAGTACCTCAGAAAGTGCTCCCTCAACACCTCAGAAAGTGCACCCTCAGTACCTCAGAAAGTGCTTCCTCAATACCTCATAAAGTGCTCCATCAATACCAAAGGTAGTT
>NW_025125936.1:0-1094 GCF_004010195.1 Chiloscyllium plagiosum | reverse complement strand
ATCTGCACTAAGTTGTACTTAGTATTGGACTTTACAATCGGTATGACCGGTGCTGCCCATCCTGCAAACTGTACTGGTTTGATGATTCCTTTGCTTTCCAGCCTCTTGATTTCAGCTTCTACATCTTCCCATAAGGCAATTGGCACTAGGCAGGACTTTAAAAAAGGTGAAGCCAATCAAGTTGAAACTTTCTCAACCAATTTCACCCCATCAGGCTACAATCAGTGGTAACTGAACCAACTGCTTTCATAACAGACCAGGACTGAAGTTGTACCCTTCATCTGTAAAAGGTTCTCCGGTATAAGTTCTCAGTCTAGCCAAAGTCTTACGTAATCACAAGAGTTGATGTCCGGAGTGAATTTTCTGAAAGATGGATCCTGCAATCACTGATCCAGCTTATCCAGTGTAGACCTCCATTAGATCTGGGTGCCTATTTAGCTAGACACTGGTCTAGCTCCCTCAGAGCCAGCTCTCCTGTTTATTTATTTTTTCCTGGTTATCCTGTTCATATTTTATTAAGCAATTACAGAACAGTTTAAAAAAAAGTTAATATTTACAGCTGTATACAACAGCAATTTTACAACAGAGAGGAGCAGCAAAGCCAGGCCCCAAACCCTACTGTTCAACCACTTAAACCAACCCACCTTCTGACCACTCTAAGGCAGCCCGCCCCTACACACCTTCCGGCTCTTGGTCCACCCCATGCCCCTTCCAGTTCTCGATCCGCCCTGACACCTTTCGACCACCTCTAGGACATCATGTTCCCTTCCCCAGGGATGACAGTGTGTAGGGTAGCCCACAATTCTTCCGGATCTCAGCCTGCCCCCACGCGCCTTCTGGCTCTCGGCTGCTCTGACACACCTTCCGACCACCTCTAGGACAGTCCGTCCCGATTACCTCTTCTTGGGACGACAGCACTCAGAATGGCCTACCCACCATCTGGCTCTCTAGGCAACTGGCATTAGGGTGGCCTGCCCAGCCTCTGGCTTTCAGGACAGCCTACCAACCTTCAGGTGCACAGGATGGCCTACCCACCCTCTGGCTCTCAGGGTGACAGCTTCCAGGACGACCCATGAGCCTCCCAGCTAACAATA
>NW_025125935.1:0-1094 GCF_004010195.1 Chiloscyllium plagiosum | reverse complement strand
ACAAACTGTTAATAAGAGGCAAGTTTCTGAACTATCTCTAACAAAAGGAACAAGGTTTTTTGACAAACGGACAAGACTAAGGGTAGACCGGTCAGCACTAATTCATAGTTTTTTTTTTAAAAAGTCGTTACAGAATGACTGGTGGTACTGTGTGAAAGATTCCATGACTCTCTAGATTTCAGGAGTCTTCCAGAGAAACTGGAGAACCTCCAACGTGGCGCCTGTCTTCAAGAAAGAAATGAGACAGAAGGCAGGAAACATTTAGCCCAACCATAATTACTGGTCTACTATTAAGGAAAGAATTGAAGGGCATTTAGCAAAGCATGGTTTTGTGAATGGGAAACTATATTTTGCCTGCAAAGTTATTCTGAGAGCCCTGAAAATGTACCATACGGACTTGATAAAGGGGAACTGGTAGGCATGTGGCTTACCAGAGATCTTCCACAAGGTATCACAAAATAAAGGTTCTTACACAAGACAGAAGCTCATAGTGGTATGGACAATGCATTAGCATGGGATGACGGGTGGTTAGCACATAGAAATCGGAGAGTCAGGATTAATGGATCGTTATGATGAAGACATATCTACTGGGGTATCACAAATACCAGTCCGATGGCATCAGTTATTTACAGTCTATTCTGACAGTCTGACGGCGGGAGCTGAATGCATTATACATCCGTGTTTGAGAATGACACTGCGAACTACAAGGCAGACTGTTATTTAATGAAGAAGACTCCCAACATAGGAGCAGTAAAAAGAGATTGGAGTGTTCCTGCGTATGAAACATAAAGTCAGCGTGGTGATGCAACAAGTAACTAGATTGATACAGTACGCAGGTTCCTGGGATGAAAGGGTTGAATTATTGAATACATCTAAAATGGTGAGGCGATTATTCATTGTGCTTGAAATTAATGAGCGTGATATTACTGAAACGTAAAGGATAAATATGGGACTTCACAAGGTAGATGCTGAGAATGTGTTTCCACACCTGGGCAGAGTTTCAAATTGAGAGATGAATAAGGAATATCGATTTGAAACTGAGATACAAAGAAATGTCTTCTTTCAGAAGATCATGCAGTCTGAATTTAACTAAC
>NW_025125934.1:0-1094 GCF_004010195.1 Chiloscyllium plagiosum | reverse complement strand
ATCCAAAATGTCCACTTCCATTTGATAACTTGAGGACCAGAAGAGTGCACAGTATTCTAAACGAGGCCGAACCAAAATGTTGTACAATTGTAGCATGACCTGCCAGCTCTTACACTCAAAGCCCGGTCCTATGACGACAAGCATGCCAAATGCTTTCTTGACCGCTGTATCCAACTGTGCCGCCATCGCCATGGTACAAAGGACCTAAACTCCTCGATCTCTCTGCTCATCAAATTTCTCCAAGGTATTTTCGTTTACAGTGTAGTTGGTTCTAGAATTCGGCTTCCCAAAATGCATCACTTCACATTTGCCTCGATTGAACTCTATCTGTCACTTCTCCGCTCAACTCTCCTGTCTATATATTCTTCTTCATTATTTAACTGACCCCTATGCTTTCTGCTACTCACCAATATTCGTGACAAATGTAAATGCAGTGGCGATATACTGGGCTAGCAACCCGTGGAGACTGGAATATGGCAGCTGCTGGTATTTAAATCGATGAATAAAATCTGGAATATTAACCCCGATCAGAGGAACAGAGGCAAAAAGTTTTAATTTGCTGAAAACCCATCCATTTTTGTCCCTTTGCAAGGGGAATTTGCCGTCCTTAACGAGACCTGCCAACATATGACTCCAGACACATAAAAGTGCAGTTCACCCAGAAAATCCCTCTGACTCAGTGCAAGGGGAATTAAGAATGAACAACAAACAATATTGAGACCATGTTGAAACACTCCGTGGGAGAATAAAGAAGAATTAACAAATTACATGGATGACGGGGAAAAATGGGAGTCATCGCTGCGTGGACTCAAATTCAATGGATTATCCAAGCTCAATAGACACATGGATGCACACACCGCCAAGAAGTCAGGTCCATAGGGGGACTTCAATTACCCGCTGAAGTGTAAACCTACGTGCCCAAGGCACAATGTGGACAGGTCATTCGCCACTCCCATATGTGCGAAGGGATTACTCAGGAGGCCAACTGGCAGAGTCACCAGCATGTTTACAAATGATATCAGGAGTCCGATTGTGCTGTTATTGCATGTGTTCATCACATTCAGCAATGAACCATGTTTGGATGCCTGTTTCCA
>NW_025125933.1:0-1094 GCF_004010195.1 Chiloscyllium plagiosum | reverse complement strand
AAGAATACAAGCATGGATTACTTTCTAAACGGTGGGAAAATTAATAAAGCCATAGTACAAAGGGATTTGGGAGTGCTAATCGAGGATTCTCTCAAGGTAACCATGCAGGTTAAGCCCGTGATTAAGAAAGCGAACACAATGTTGTCAATTATCTCAAAAATGTTGCAATGTAAAAGTGCTGCTGAGACTTTATAAAGCTCTGGTTAGGCCCCATTTGGAGTTCTGTGTCCAGTTTTAGGACCCACACCTCAGGAAGGACATACTGGCACTGGAGCGTGTCCAGCGGAGATTCACACGGATGATCCCTGGAATGGTAGGTCTAACATACGAGGAACGGTTGAGGATCCAGGGATTGTATTCATTAGAGTTTAGAATGTTAAGGGGAGATCTAATAGAAACTTACAAGATAATACATGGCTTGGAAAGGGTGGACGCTATGACTTTGGTTCCGTTAGGCGAGGCGACTACGACCCGTGGGCACAGCCTTAGAAATAGAGGCGGTCAATTCTGAACAGAAATGCGGAGACATTTCTTCAGCCAGACAGTGGTGGGCCTGTGGAATTCATTACTGCCGAGTGCAGTGGAGGCTGGGACGCTAAATGTCTTCAAGGCAGAGATTGACAAATTCTTGATGTCACAAGGAATTAAGGGCTACGGGGAGAATGCGGGTACGTGGAGTTGAAATGCCCATTAGCCATGATTAAATGGCGGAGTGGACTCGATGGGCAGAATGGCCTTACTTCCACTCCTATGTCTTATGGTCTTATGCTCTTATGGACATCACCAAACTCGGCATCTGTATACCTGTTCCATCCTCCTGACAATTAATATAGACGGGAAATAATTGAGACCCAGCGCCGGTCACTGTGTGACCCTACTGGTAACGTTCTCGCTAACTGATTTCTCGCTAACTGATTTATCCTGAGTGCCTGCTTCCTGTATGATACCCAGTCCACCCCCATTCCTGTCCAACACAGTCGAAGAGTTGGATAAGAACAAGGAGCATCTGTGAGGTATCCAACCCCTCGATGAGGCTGATGTCAACGCGGCCTCTGTTCCATTTTCCTGCCATCTCTCGATCCTCAAACTCTAGT
>NW_025125932.1:0-1094 GCF_004010195.1 Chiloscyllium plagiosum | reverse complement strand
GGCTGAACAGGCTGGAGCTGTTTTCCCTCGAGCGGCAGAGGCTGAGCGGTGACCTTTTTGATGTTCACTAAATTATGAGGGGCATGGATAGTATAAATAGGCAAAGTTTTTCACTGGGGTCGGGAGTCCAGAACTAGAGGGCATAGGTTTAGGGTAAGAGTGGAAAGATATCAAAGAGACCTAAGAGGCAACCTTTTTCACGCAGAGTGTGGTACGTGTATGGAATGAGCTGCCAAAGGATTTGGTGGAGGGTGGTACAATTGCAACATTTAAGAGGCATTTGGATGGGCATATGAATAGGAAGGGTTTGGAGGGATATGGGCGGCTGCTGGCATGTGGGTCGAGATTGGGTTGGGATATCTGGTCGGCATGGACGGGTAGGACTGAAATGTCTGCTTCCATGCTGTACATCTGTATGACTCTGTGATTCTATGACTGAAATGCATATATATTATACTGACTCTGAGCATATAAATGTTCACAACGAGATTCGATTTCAGTCATTTTACTACTGCCACAGAATGCCTTTGTCTTTCTTCATTCACGTCTCCAGAATATGTCAACAATTAGGTTTTCTCACCCTGTCAACTGTATAATTTCAAATTGAATGGCAACAATAATAAGCTCAATCGCAACAGACTGGTACTTTTTCGCCTGAAGGTCTCCGAAAGTTTTAAGGGGTCACGATCAGTGAAAAAGATTTGTCTCAGGTATGTTATTCGCAATTTAAATGCTGAAATGTTGTAACGCCAACACCAAACTCAAGGCCTCCTTCCCCATTGTGGAATAAATCTGTTGATGTTTCCACTGGACACTCCAACCGCACATTACATAATGGAGCACTCCTCGTCTCTCCAATCGTCCTTCTGAATTACATAGCTCCTCATGTCTCAGCATAAAAGTATTACATGCTTCTGTACCTCTTAATGTTGAAAACCCTCTACCTGCTACTTCAGGCCTTGGCCAGTAAATCTCGCTCTCACAGGTTTATGTTTTAAGAAGATCACGCACATTCTTCTCAATCTCTCAAAAAAACCAAACTTTGATTTCTGAACCAAATTATCATCGTCAGCCATTTCAAATTCTATTCTTGC
>NW_025125931.1:0-1094 GCF_004010195.1 Chiloscyllium plagiosum | reverse complement strand
CACACATACAAACTTTTACGAACACCCTGTCTACTGAGCTTAAAAAGATATACACAGAAACATACACAACCCTCCACCACCACCCTGTCATCTGCCACTAAGCACACAGACCACAGAAACACAGACACTCTACCCTCCAACACCACCGTGTCTCCTGCCATTGAATAGGGATACACAGAAACACACACAACCCTCAATGACCATCCTTCCTCCTGCCATTGAACAGGTATACAGAGAAACACACACACACCATCATGTCTCCTGCCATTAAGCACATATACGCAGAAACACACAGAACGCTTCACCACCAACAAGCCACCTGCCATTAACAGTTATACACAGAAACACGCACAGAGCACCCCCCACCACCACCCTGTCTCTAGCCCTTAAATAGATATACACATTAACACACACGCACACAACCCAATATGACTACCCTGCCTCCTGACATTAAGCAGGTAGACACCGAAACCAACGCACAACCCTCCTCCACCACCATGTCTCCTGCCTTTAAGCAGACATACACACAAACACACACATCCCTCAACCACTACCCTGTTTCCTGCCGTTAATCAGATATACACAAAAGCACGCACACACCCCTCCACGACCACCCTGTCTCCTGCCATTAAACAGATATCCTCAAAAACACTCACACTTCCCTCGACCACCACCCTGTTTCCTGCCGTTAATCAGATATGCACAGAAACACGCACACACACAAACCTCCACGACCACCCTGCCTCCTGCCATTAAATAGATATACACGAAAACACACGCACAACCCTCCACCACCACCAGTCTGTCTCCTGTAATTAAGGAGATATAGACAGAAAAACACACACAACCATGCACCACCACCTACCACATACCATTAAACATACATATACAGAAAATAAAACACACACAAACATCCCCCCACCAACACTCTGTCTCCTGACATTAAACCGATATACACAGAAACACACTCACACACACCCATCCACCACCACCCTATCTCCTACCCTATCTCCTAAGCACATAGACACAGAAACACAGACAACCTACTCTCGACCACCACCCTGTCTCCTGCCATGAAAAAGATATATGCAGAA
>NW_025125930.1:0-1094 GCF_004010195.1 Chiloscyllium plagiosum | reverse complement strand
GAACCTGAAGAGACCCCAGAATATTGCTATCTTATAAATGAGGTCTTCCTGAGGAATTGGAGACCAACACATATTCAGTGGGTTGGGAAGTGGGCAGCAGGTCATCAAGTTGCAGTCCCAGTGGGATTTAGAAAGGAGATGTTGTGGGTATGAATTACCAAGAGGAGGTCATTTGGGAGTAAGGAAAACTTATGTAAAAATGCAAAAGCATTTTCATTGGCCTGGACTGTGTAAAGATGTAGTCAAACTTTGGAGAACATTTCATATGTGTCAGGAAATTGGGAACTTTCAGGCAGTGATAAAGCCAGCACTTTTAATATCCATTCTCACATTTGGGGAACATTTTACAAGGGTGTGAATTGATTGGGTAGTGTTGTAGTAAAATTAATAAAATTCACATTTAGAAACAAGTCAATCAAATTTCGAAGTAAGTAAATCAAATTTATTAAATCGAAACCTTTTGGGAGGGGCAGTGTGATTCTGCCCCGAACTGTGGGACTTGACAGGACCATCTCTCCCTGAACAATAGGTACAGCAGCTTTTATAGTCTGGAAGGTGTGTACAACAAAAGGCCACGAAAGATGGTAGCTTGTGA
The DNA here is from genome assembly GCF_004010195.1 of Chiloscyllium plagiosum. NCBI lineage: Eukaryota > Metazoa > Chordata > Chondrichthyes > Orectolobiformes > Hemiscylliidae > Chiloscyllium > Chiloscyllium plagiosum. Next base: position 499 of record NW_025125930.1, on the reverse strand, counting down.
TCTGCGCATGTGCGAAGAGATTGCTGTTTCCTGGATGAGCGTACCACGCCATTGTGTTCTGAAGATGCACATGCTGAGATCGTGGTTTCCGGGAACAGTGTACCACGCCATTGTGTTCTGTACATGCACACACAGAGATTACTGTTTCTTGGAACAGTGTACCACACCATAGTGTTCTGCATATGCACACACAGAGATTGCTGTTTCTGGGAACAGTGTACCACGCCATAGTGTTCTGTACATGCACACACAGAGATTACTGTTTCTTGGAACAGCGTACCACGCCATAGTGTTCTGCATATGCACACACAGAGATTACTGTTTCTGGGAACAGTGTACCGTGCCATAGTGTTCTATACATGCACACACAGAGATTGCTGTTTCTGGGAACAGTGAACCACACCATTGTGTTCTGTACATGCACACACACAGATTGCTGTTTCTGGGAACAGTGTACCACACCATTGTGTTCTGTACATGCACACACACAGATTGCTGT
>NW_025125929.1:0-1094 GCF_004010195.1 Chiloscyllium plagiosum | reverse complement strand
CGTATGATCATCTTACCAGGTAGTTCTGCACGCGCCAATGGTTGAAGTTCCAGGTCCAGGAGCGTGCCCAGTGTTGGTCCACCGACCATGGACCATGAAAGATTTCGGAAATGCCTCTGGGCATTTGCCTGACCCACGCGAAATTGGAGGTGATAAGTTCACCGAAGAAGTGACGAAGTTCTGTACCGAGTTCCATCCCACATTGCATGCGATGAGACCTGTCTTGGGATGAAAGCTGGGTGCTGATGTTACCAAAATCAAGTATAACTGGCCAGCCATAAACGTCCATGGCAGATCAACTGACCCGCAAGTAGAAGAAAACGGGGCCATTAATGCTTGTGTTGCAGCGCTGGCAACCGCCTGTAGGGAGGCATTCTCAGTGCAAATGGACATGACCAAAATTGCAATGTGTAAACAATGAGAAGGTGATACAGTGTCCCAGTACCTTACGCACCTCACTGAAGTCCAATACACCTTTAGTAGACTGAGGCCACACATCGTATGAAGCACACCTGTGGAATAACTTCATCAATGGAATGAAGGACGAAATAGTGATAAAGGTAAAAGACACATATATTACCTGGGACACGGGAAAGCTGAATTTGATAGAACAACATGTGATACATGCTGAAAAATTGCTTACCCAGGAGAAGGATAGTTGGAATCGAAAGAAGGAACAGCAAGCACATAAAGCTCAGCTTACTATGATTCACATGGTCACCCAGCTGTTGGAGGGAGATACTGCAGGAAAAGAGAGAGACAGAGAGGAAGGCTGCGGAAGAGGAAGAGAAAGGGGTCGCGGGAGAGGCGCCTGCAAAGGTAGATCTGGTGGGTGCTTTATTTGCGTATCAGTGAACCACTGGGTGTGACAGTGCCCGCACAGACAGCCTCAATCATCCCTGGAGGCTGGACAGCAGGGTGACTGAGAGGGGAAGGCTGAGGTGGAGGTGGGCAGCCCACGAGGTACAGGTCATCCTCCGTCCTTAATGCTTGGCAATGAAGACTCGATTAAGCTAATCACTTCGACTAACCTTATTGGCACTGAGACATGTCCCACCTCGATATTGAGCTCTGAGTTTGCGAAATGTGGACAA
>NW_025125928.1:0-1094 GCF_004010195.1 Chiloscyllium plagiosum | reverse complement strand
TCTCCCCTGTGTGACTGCGTCGATGAGTTTCCATCATGGATGGGCATTTGAATCCTTTTCCACAGTCTGCACATTTCCATGGTTTCTCTGTGGTGCAGGTGTCCTCATGTCTCTCCATATTGGAGGATTGGCTGACTCCTCACCCAGACATGACAGGGATACAGTTTCTCCTCACTGATTGGGGGAATGTTTTTCAGGCTGTGGAACTGGCGCAGGGCCTGTCCACGGTCAGTTCACTGGGCACACTGACGTTTGCAAACTTTTCCCACAGACAAACATTGACAATTCATTGGTTTTCAACTCCTGGTGAGATGATTCTAAGATCATGATAGGATTTTTGTTTGGAATTCTTGCTGGTAAACGTGCTTCTGTGATTTGCTGTAAAACAATTTAAAATCAGGAAACAAAAAGAGTGTTTAAGATACTAAAGGAGATTGTTGAGAATCATAGAAACCCTACAGTGGGGAAACAGTCCCTCAGTCTGAATAATAGACTTAGGCACACAGACCCACCGCCTACTCCTGCATTCCCCACAGCTAATCCACTCAGCCTGCACATAATGGGCAATTTAGCACAGCCAATCCACCTAACCTGCATATCTTTGTGTTGTGGAAGGAAACCAGTGCACATAGGAAGAACATGGAAACTCCCTGCAGACAGTCACCCAAGGCTGGAATCGAACATGTGTCCCTTGAGCTGAGAGGCAGCAATGCTAACCACTGAGTCACAATAGAATTCATTAAATCTAGCAATTTGTGTGAAAGACACTCAAATAGTGACCATGAAAAGTTACTGGATTGCTATTAAAAAGTCAACTAATTCACAAATGTCCTTGAGGGAAGGCGACCCAATGCCTGTCCTGGGCCTCCACAAGACTCAGCCCTCAATGACAGCAGAGAGGGTGGGAGCAGAGGGATACTTAAGAACACAATTTCTTCCATCTTCATCACAAGACTAACTGCGACGGATCCACCCCACTGTTGGAATACTGTGTGCAATTCTGGTCTCCTTCATGTCGGAAAGATGTTGTGAAACGTGAAAGGGCTCAGAGAAGATTTACAAGGAAGTTGCCAGGGTTGGAGGATTTGAGCTAT
>NW_025125927.1:0-1094 GCF_004010195.1 Chiloscyllium plagiosum | reverse complement strand
TATCCCTGCTTCTGCTACCTGCTTGTCTGTAATGAACGTCTACTCAACCTTTTTGTCGATCAAATTGTCCCCTGAGAGTTAGTACCCTTTCACTTGTATGTACAGCGGCTGGCAGTACACATGGACCAGGCTTCCCCAGGGTTACAAGGAGAATTCCACAGTCTATGCCGCTGCAGTACACCGTACCCTTTCTACTTTACATCTGCCATGCAACAGCACCATCCTGCATTAAGCGGATGATTTGTTACTGGCCCCCAGCACCGCAGAATCATGTATGCTGGACACTGCAGCATTGCTCTGCTGTCTGGCAAAAGATGCACACAGGATGTCCACGGAAAACATGCAGCTCTACCAGTATACAGTACAGTAGTTCGGAAACAAAGTCTCACATGGTCTCAGGGCTCCATCAAGAGTTGCAGTCGTCACTCAGCTCCCCCCGACAGCCCCAAGAACCCAACTGCAAGCTTACCTGGGAATGCTGAATTATTGCAGGCACAGGATTCCAGATAACCATGCCATTGTTGGCCCCTTATGGGCAGCCAAAGATGGAATGGGCATTCACTGAATTAAGAGAGTGATTCGGCTTTGCTCCGGCCTAAGGGTCCCAGACGACACACAGCCCTTCTATCTATACATCAATGATTGCGAGGGGTTTGCATCCGCCATGTTGACGCAGCTCCGTGGGGATCTCCAGTGACCTGTTGTTTTTTGCTGTGTACACTGACCAACTGTTGTAAGGGGAATGCTGGCATGTTTGAGAGCTGTGGCAGCAGCCGCAGTAACAGTAGAACAGACCACCCCGCATCGTGCTGGATCACCCATGCACTGTTTTGTTTCCCCATTCGATCTCCCGGCTGCTAAATTCTGCAACAGCCCAAAACTTCACTGCCAACTGGAGAACTGGCTATGATGTGGATTTGCTATCTAAAGCCAACTTGTCCCTACAACATGCCCCTGCCATGAACCCCACCACCTACATCCTGTAGGCCTCAGAATAGCGAAGGCCTCAGTATTCCCTGACCCCATGCAAGCAGTGAGAGCTGCCCAACAGGCTGACCCAAAGCAAGAAAAGGACAGTTGGACCCGCATTGGGG
>NW_025125926.1:0-1094 GCF_004010195.1 Chiloscyllium plagiosum | reverse complement strand
ACAAGAGGTAGTCGGATGCCCCACTTGCCGGCGCATTAATCGGAAGGCCATGCGTTCTATGCCAGCCGGTGGTCAGCCCCTAGCGATTAGGCCATTTCAGAGGATCCAAGTCGACTTTACAGAATTACCCCCAGTACAGAGATGGAAATATCTGCTAGTAATAGTAGACTATTTCTCTCACTGGGTAGAGGCTTTCCCAACTGCCAAAGACGATGCACCAACCGTGGCCCGACTGTTGTTAGAGAACATAATCCCGAGATATGGCATAATGGAATCTATCGACTCCGACTGCGGAACGCATTTTATTTCTAAGCTACACCATTTGATCTGTACTACCCTGGGTATCCAATGGAAATTCCACACACCCTGGCATCCTCAGAGTTCGGGTCGAGTTGAGAGAATGAATGGCACGCTCAAGACCCAATTGACTAAGCTGATGTTAGAAACTAAGTTACCCTGGCCAAAGTGCCTGCCCATTGCCCTATTGCGGATACGTATGGCACCTCGCCGAGATGTCGGGGTTTCCCCCTATGAAATGCTGTTCGGATTACCGTATTGGACTAAGGTTGATGGATGTCCCACTCTACAAGGGGGGGAAGTATTTATCCGAACCTATTTACTGGCCTTATCCCGTTCTTTTGCAGAACTCCGGAGGAAAGGTCTCCTGGCTCAGACTCCGCCGCTTGACTTCCTCCTGCATAAGGTGGAGCCCGGAGATTGGATACTTGTTAAGACCTGGAAGGCCGAAAAGCTCCAGCCGCGGTGGGAAGGACCGTTCCTGGTTCTGTTAACAACTGAAGCAGCTGTTCGGACGAAAGAAAAAGGGTGGGTCCACGCATCAAGGATAAAGGGACCTGTTCCGCCTGAAGAAGAAAGCACCTGGACATGCGAGCAAGGGGACAAGCCGTTGTCGGTAAAACTGAAAAGACAGCAACAATGAACTCTACTTGGACTGTATTGGTGGGGATATTGATCAGTTTACTCCTGTATGTGGGGGAGGGTGAGGGGAGATGTGACAAATGTCGAACGACAGTAAGACTTGGGATTCGAATCTATTCGGGTTCATTTGTGTCCCATTCCTATGTGGACGATAG
>NW_025125925.1:0-1094 GCF_004010195.1 Chiloscyllium plagiosum | reverse complement strand
ATTTCTGGCTTGTAAAGGAATAAACGACAGGTGGAGAAAGAACCCAAAGAAGGAGAAGAACAGTTGGACAATGGAGTGGATAACGATCTGGCTCGGAGAGAGAAAATCGGTTAATGGAGATTTTTAGTTGCTATTCGTAGGTAATGGCAGGCAATCTGATAGATAGGCTTCAAGGAATAACGAATTGCATTACTTGCTGAAGAAGTCCCGGATTCTGATTGATCTTGTGGCCACAAAAGGCTGGTTCAATTAATTTCTCATAGAGACTGGGACTTTTACAGCAAGTAGAGAGGCCTTTTGGCCCTTCTTGCCAATGTCAGGCATCAAGCGCCTATCCACTGTCATCCTATTTTCCAGAACTTGTTCTGTAGTTTTATGCGCTGTGGTGCTTCAAGTGATCATCGATTGCTTTTTGAAATTCCACCAGCTCCAGCAAAATGCCATCACCACGCACATATTCCTCTCACCTCCCTTCTCTGCCTTCCGGATGTAACCTTCCATCTGGGACACACTGGTGCATTCTGCCTTCACTCCCAACACCGCCCAACATGGCACTGTGGAATCTTCCCCTGCAATTGCTGAAGATGTTAAACATGCTGTCATGAAATATCAGAAATAGGAGCAGGTGTAAGCCCTCCAGCCCTTAGACCCTGCTCCGCCATTCAATACGTTCATGGCAGACCATTTCGTGCGCTCAGATCCCTTTACCCGTCCTCTCACTGTATCCCTTACTTCCTTTATTGTTCAAAAATAAGATCATGGCCATAAAAAAAGTTTACTGAAGTGGTGTCAAGTTCTTCACTGGGCAAAGAATTCTTATTTTGAAAGTGAAGACTACACATGTTGGAGATTAGAGGTAAGAGTGTGATGCTGCAAATCGCGTAGCAGGTGAAAAAGCATCTGATGAGCAGGAAAATTGATCTTTCATGCAAAAATCCTTCATCAGGAATCGAAGATTCCAAACAGTAACAATCCTTTGGTTAAAAAGCTCCTTATCAATTCTGTGCTGAAGCTGCTCTGTCTAATCTTGAGGCTGTGCCCTCTTTTCCAAATTTCACCCACCAGTGGAACCATCTTTTCTACTTCTATCTTAC
>NW_025125924.1:0-1094 GCF_004010195.1 Chiloscyllium plagiosum | reverse complement strand
AGATTTGGTTGAATGTCTGTGGTGTGCAGATTACTTGCGAGGACTCTAAAGACAGGATTTATGACTACTTGGAAAACCATAGTTACATTAGCCACAGTCAGCATGGGTTTGTGAGGGGTCAGGTCATGCCTCACAAACCTTATTGAATTCTTTGAGGATATGGCAGAATATGTTGATGGCTCATTCAAAAAAGAAGGAAAATTGGGATACAGGGAAATCTGTCTGTCTGGATACAGGATTGGATGGCCCAGAGAAGACAGAGGGTGGCAGCAGATGGACAGTATTGAGCCTGGAGCTCAGTGACCAGTGGTGTTCTGTAACAATCGGCTCTGGGACTCTGCTCTTTGTGATTTTTGTAAATGACTTGGATGTGGATGTTGGAGAGTGGGTTAGTAAGTTTGTCAATAACATGAAGGTTGGTGAAGTGGTGGGGAATGTGGAGGGCTGTTGGAGGTTGCAATGGGACATTGACAGGACGCAGAGCTGGGCTGGAAATGGCAGATGGAGTCCAATCTGGAAAAGTGTGAAGTGATTCATTCTGGAAGGTCGAATTTGAATACAGAATACAGGGTGAAGGGCAGTGCGGAGGAACAGAGAGACCATGGGGTCCGTGTCCATAGATCCCTCAAAATCGCCACGCACGTTGGTAGGGTTGTTAAAAAGGCATATGTTGCATTGGCTCCCCTTAGAAAGGGGGATTGACTGTAAGAGCCGTGAGGTTTCACTGCATCTTTATAGCGTCCTGGTGAGACCACACTTGGAATATTGTGTTCAGTTCTGGTACCCTGTTTACAGGAAGGCTGTGCAAGTTTTAGAGAGTGCACACAGGAGATTTACCAGGATGCTGCCTGGAATGGAGGGCAGTTCTTACAAAGTAAGGTTAAGGGAGCTAAGGCTTTTTTCATTGGAGTGAAGAAGGGGGTGGGGTGACTTTGTGGAGGTGAACAAGATGATGAGAGGCACAGAGTGAGTGAATAGTCAGAGACTTTTCCTCCTATGGCATAAATGGCTATTACAAGGGGGTGTAATTTTAAGGTGAATGGAAGATGGATCAGAGGATGGAGAATAGTAGGTGGTTGGATGGACTGCCAATG
>NW_025125923.1:0-1094 GCF_004010195.1 Chiloscyllium plagiosum | reverse complement strand
TTGCCCCGTAGGTCTCTTTTATATCTTTCCTCTATCACCCTAAACCTATGCCATCTAGTTCTGGACTCCCCAACCCCAGGGAAAAGACTTTGCTGATTTACCCTAACCATACCCATCATAATTTTATAAACCTCTATAAGGTCACCCCTCAGCCTCTGACGCTCCAGGGAAAACAGCCCCAGCCTGTTTAGCCTCTCCCTGTAGCTCAAATCCTCCAACCCTGTCAACATCCTTGTAAGTCTTTTCTGAACCCTTTCAAGTTTCACAACGTCTATCCGATAGGAAGGAGACCAGAAATGCATGCGATATTCCAACAGTGGCCTAACCAATGTCCTGTACAGCTGCAACATGACCTCCCAACTCCTGTACTCAATACCCTGACCAATAAAGGAAAGCATACCAAATGCCTTCTTCTCTATCCTATCTACCTGAGACTCCACTTTCAAGGAGCTATAATTTGCATGACATGTCAGGTTTTGGATTGAATTAACTGTGGTTAGTGTTGTTTTATAGATTGTTCAAGGTTTGAATAATACGTTGGAGATTAGAATTATAAAATCACAGAGATCTATAGCACAGAAAATAGCCTATTGAGTCTGTGCTTGTCAAAACAACATCCACCTAATTATCCCTATCCCATTTCCAGCCTTGTAGATCTTGGTATTGCATGTGCACATCCAAGTGCTTCTTAAATGACATGAAAGCTTCTCCTCTCCCATTCTCACAGGCAGTGAGTTTGCAGATTCCTACCACACTCTGGATGAAAATGTATTTCCTCACATCTCCTCTAAACCTCTTGTCCCTTCACTAAAATCTATGCCCTCTCATCATTATTTCCTTCAGCAAAGGGAAAAGTTTCTCCCTGTCTACACTGTCTACTCCCTGCATGGACATCTCAGTCACAACCCTCCTCTGGCTCCTCTGCTCCAAGGAAAGCAACCCCAGTCTGTCCAATCTCTCTTCACAAGTAAAGCTCTCCAGGCCAGGCAACATCCTGGTAAATCTCTTCTGTACCCTTTCCAGTGCTATCACATCCCTGCTCTATTGTGGATTTCAGAACAGCACACAACACAATACAATACAATGTTCTTGTA
>NW_025125922.1:0-1094 GCF_004010195.1 Chiloscyllium plagiosum | reverse complement strand
GGGGGTGTTGGTGAATCCTCTGATGACAACCATACTGCATACACTGCTTCCTGCACACTCTGGCCAAATCCCGTCTTACTAAAATAAACCAAATTATAAGTCTAATTGCAGGCCCGTCCTTGTCGCTTTCCATAAAAACTCTGAATCTTCACAAAAGAGTTCTGATAACTTTCTGCAAAATGCTGGACCACTGATAGTCTGATCACGTCAGGGGGCCATGAAACGGGCCATTCCCCTGGGTCCTGCTCCCAGAGGGAGGAAGATGCCCATGACAGATTAATCCCTCACAACCACAGCCTTCTTCCCAGGCACTGTGCTTACTCCCACAATTGTCTAGCACTGTGCCCATACACTGGTCTCCTCTCCTACAGCACGTGCTCGCGAACAAACAGGAGCCTGGGTGATTGACAGCAGCTGCTGCCCAATATATCAAAATCCCTCCAGTATGGAAACAGGCCCTTCGGCCAAACAAGTCCATAATGACCCTCCAAACAGTAACTTACACAGACCCATTCCCCGACCCTATATTTACCCCTGACTAATGTATTACTCTGGGCAATTTAGAATGGCCAATTCACCTGTCCTGCCCATCTTTGGATTGCGGAAGGAAACCGGAGCACCCGGAGGAAACACGCTCAGACACGGGGAGAATGCACAAACTCTGGGTTTGGCTGCAATCGAAACCAGGTACCTGGTGCTGCGAGGCAGCAGTGCTAACCACTGAGCAGTCTCTATAGACGGGAAGGGGCGGGGCTGGAGAACTGGTGTAATGAGATTGTAAACAATGAAGGTGGAGGACACTGGAGGATGGACAGGTCCGTGAGGGACAGGAGCAGTGCAGCAGCAGGAGGGAATCCTGGACAAACTGAGCAATGGGAGAGTCTGACAGGAGAGAAACTACAGGAAGGTTCTGTTTGGAGGCTCAGGCAGGGACAGCTGGGAGATAGTATGGCCTGGTTGTTTGGGCAGGTTTACTAATCAGCCTCTTCAAAGATGCTGTTCCTCAACTCTGAGCCTGATCCTCCTGGTCCAGAGGTAAGGACACTGCCACTATTTCCTGGTGGGCAAGGGATATGGGGACTGCCTTTCAAAAG
>NW_025125921.1:0-1094 GCF_004010195.1 Chiloscyllium plagiosum | reverse complement strand
GGAAGTTTGGAGAAAGGCAGAGGGACATGAAGATGGAAAAAGAAGTGTCACCAGTCCCGAAATCTCATTCGGTTTTCATTTTCAAGATGCGACCGGACCTGCTGAGATTTTCCAGCAATTTCGTTTGTTGATTCTGAAACAGAAGATGGGAGTGATCCTGGACCAATCAGCTCTCTCATGTTCTGGGAATATTTGACTTATCCGTTCGATCAGATCACGTCTGAACCACACTGAAACCTCAGAATCCTTCCCCACCCCCACCCTCGTTACTGGCAATAAACTGTTCATTACATAAACTTACATGAGCACACAACAAGAACAATTGCAAAATGTACAGGGAGAGCTCCGTTCCGTTCCATCAGCACATTCTGAATCAGTTAATTGTCGTTCAGGGCCCATGAGACATTAAGCCGTCTCTGTCAGACCACTAACAAATGGCCATTCACGTTCTGTGTCTTTGAACATTTTGGTTGGTGCACGGATGTTGTGGAATCTCATGATGTAAAATGGACATCATTGATAGCATTTTCAGCTGCACTGATAAACTTGTCTCTGGCGCTTCCATGAAAGTGCAGACAGTTTTCACTCAGAAACCGATATGTGATCAAAGCAGGAAGACATATGTGTCTATGAAAGCAACAAGAATGCTCCACCAGCGTTGGCTTGCAATTCCGCATGTGGAACGAAGAGCTGGAACTCGATTAAACAGTGAAAACGCCTATTATGGGGCTTGGACGCACGACTCTCTGATTAAACACCTCACATTGCACCGAACTGAGATATCCAGGGTTGGCACACGATGAATTAGTTTGCTATTTCATTCTGAGCATAATTCACATGGCACAACAATTTGCAAAGATCCAGTTCATTCCTCCCAATCACAAAGAACATCATTCACATCTTTCACTTTTGTTATTTCTTCAAAACATTACAATCTATTTCACACTTGTCCCGGCATTTAAGATTCAACCCGAATATTTTCATATGAAGTGATTTCCATTCACTCTGGCAGCAGTAAATCAGTTGGAAAATTACCTTAGGAAACCCAACCATTTCTGTTGACAGTATTGGGAATTTCCCATCTGCTGACAAGA
>NW_025125920.1:0-1094 GCF_004010195.1 Chiloscyllium plagiosum | reverse complement strand
TGTGTGTGTGCATCTGAGAGAGACAGAGAGAGAGATAGTGCGCATGCAGTTGTGTGCGTGTGAGAGAATGTGTGTTTGTGTGTGTGAAAGCTCAGTAAAGTGTGTGTGCGTAGGTGTGTTGGAGTATAACTCTGTGAGAGGGTGCATGTATGTGTATGTGTGTATGTGTGTGTATGTATGAGAGAGATGGTGTGTATGAGAGAGAGTCTGTGTGAATGTGTGTGTATGTAAGAGTGTGTGTGTATGTGTGCTTACGTGAGTGTATGTAGTGGGGTCACCTGTAGTGTGACATGATCCCAAGGTCCCAGTTGAGGCCATCCTCATGGGTACCAAACCCCAAAGCCAAAAGACGACAACATGTTCATTGCAGCCTGTAACATATGATCAATGGGGATGGCATCTTGCCAAGACCTCCCCTACACCTCCACTTTTTGCCTTTAAACAACCACCAAACCTTATACAGACGATTATTTGCAGCAAACTGTCCGGTCTTGCAGGACAACATCGACCACAACACCATACAATCCTATCACTTCAACCACTGCAAGACATGTCAGAGTGTCAACATAGATACCACCATTACCGTGAAGCTACCAACCTCCATGTACGTGGCAAGTACTCATGTGACTCAGCCAACATTGTCTATCTCATGTGTTGCAGACAAGGATGCCCCGAGGCATGGTACATTGGTGAGACCAAGCAGACGCTACAACAACGGATGAATACACAACAATCATCAGACAGGCATGGTCTCTTACAGTTGGAGAGAACTTCAGCAGTCAGGGACATCCTGCCTTGAGTCTTAGCGTCACCGTGCTCCAAGGCGGACTTCGGGACAGGCAACAACACAAAGTGGCCAAGCAGAGGCTAATAGCCAAGGTCAGTACCCATGGGGATGGCCTCAACCAGGTTCATGTCATACTACAGGTGACCCCACTACATATATACACACACACACACACACACTCATGCAGACCCTCTATCCGTGTATTCAAACTTTTATATCTTCTGCCCAATGGAAAAGAATGTAAAACAGTACAGCCAGGGTGAGAGGGGTCCTAGCTTGTGTTGATTGCTTTCCAGAGGCAGTGGGA
>NW_025125919.1:0-1094 GCF_004010195.1 Chiloscyllium plagiosum | reverse complement strand
CCATACTTCAGAAGAGATCTCAATGTCCAGCTCCCTCTCCCGTACCTTACAGAGCTGTTCAGACTCGTCCGAGGGACCCTCTCCCAGTAGGTAATTGACATTGCTGACAGAAAGTATGTTCTCAGCACTCAGCACACTCTCCTCTGTGTCAGATCTATAAGAATCAGTTAAAAGTGTGATCTCTTTTTGTATGAAGTTTCTAATTGAAAAAACGGAAGAGGTCCCTACTGGGTAACTTATATTTCTGAGCTAACTGGTCAAAAGACATCAGTATATCCCCCTTGAATAAATCATCCCGGCAAACATGCCCCTAGTGCTCATAGTTTAAACTCAGAAGCCATCAACCCCTGCTGAAAACCTGACATACCAACTATGGGTGTGAAAAATGATGTTTTGGCAATATTGCCCTCACTCTGATGCATTGCCCTCCACGCCTTGACAGTATTAATAACTATTGGGCTATGACAATATTCCTTAACTGTCCTCATTTTGTCCAAGAACAGCAAGCTAGTAAGGGGGCATCTTGTCTGAGATATTTCGATGCCCAACCAAAGTGAGTGAGGGTCACTCCGGGCCTAGTCACTCACCTAAGATAGTAACGAGCATAAGTGACAGTTTTTGATATCTGGGAGGTTCACTCCTCCCAGTCTGTGAGGTAGCTGCAGTTTAGTCAGTTTAATTAGGGATCACTTGTGAACCAGATAAAGGAGCGAACCAGCCATTTAGTCTTCTAAATATTTGCTTAGTAAGATGCAGAGGAAGTATTCGCATAGGATACAGCAGACGGAGGCAATGTTCATTTTAATGAGGTCTATCCGACTTTGCCAAGAGATTGGAAGTGCTTTCCATTTTCGATGGTCCTGCTTGATTCTATCAAATAAATGGGCAAAATCGGTTTTAAATAGCTGATCAAAGACAGGAGTAATGACTATACCTAAGTAGAGAAAGCCCTCCTGCAACCATCTAAAGGGAAATTGAGATTCGCATTCTCGGAAGATCACCCATGGGCATGGCCCCTGATTTCACAAAGTTGATCCTAAACCCAAAAAGCCACCAAATAAATTAATACATAGTATCAGGTGAGGCACCAAAAC
>NW_025125918.1:0-1094 GCF_004010195.1 Chiloscyllium plagiosum | reverse complement strand
GTGACTATTGTTGATACAAATATCTCAGCAAGGATCCCAGCAAGCACTTCCCTAGTTTCCTATGGAGTTCTATGGTACACCTGATCAGGTCCCAGGAATTTATCCACCTTTAAGCATTTTAAGACATCCAAGCTCCTCCTCCTCTGTATTTCTTAAGATAAAGAAACTAAAACCATAAACAATACTCTAGCTGCGGTCCAATCAAATTCCTACCTAACTGAAACAAGACTTTGCTGCTCCTGTGCTCATATTCTCTTGCAATAATGGCTAACATCTCATTCGCCTTCCTAATAGTTTACTGGTTGATATAAACAGTGCAAATAGGGAAGATTTTCATCCTTAACCCAGTCTGGATGGTGAATGGCTTGGAGGAGAACTTGTAGGCAGTTGTGTTCATCCGTATCTGCTAATCTTATTCTTCTAGCTGATGGTGATTGCAGGATTAGAGGATGCTGTTCTAGGTCACTGGGTGAATTGTGCAGTGTGCTTTGTAAATTGGCATAGGTATACCTCAGTGGTAGAGTGGGTGAATGTTAACGGTGATGCAGGGAGCATGAGGTGCCATTAAAGTGAGATGCTTTGTCTCCGATGGAATTGAGTTCTTTGTTGAAGTTGAACCCATCCAGGGGAGTATCCCATCACAGTCCTGAGTTATGCTTTGTTGATGGTGGATTGTCATGTGGTGAGTTTTTGGAAATCCAGGCATAGCAAAGTGCTATTGTTCTTGTTTTTAAAATTTTATTTGACCCTTCATACACAAAAGCTAGGCGTAAGTGGGTATGGGGGCTTTGGGGGCAGATTTCCAGGTTTCAATTTGCAAAAAGATGAGCAGCCTAGCATCATCCCGGAATGGGACTAACTGTAATTCTAGGGTTGCCCTTATTCATTATGTCAGCTGTCCAGTTAGAGGAAATACTGTCTCTCCTCTTCACCTGTTGAATCTTTTTATTCATCTTAAACAGTTGAATGCGATCATCCATAGTGTAATGTTTGCATTCTGCGCATCCCATGTATTACAAGTACATCAGAGAAGATTCATTTGTAGAATCATAGGTACTTACAGTGCAGGAGTTGATTTGGCCCATCCTACCTGG
>NW_025125917.1:0-1094 GCF_004010195.1 Chiloscyllium plagiosum | reverse complement strand
AGATGCTGGAGTCTATTATAAAGGATGAAATTGTGGCACATCTGGATAGTAATAACAGGATAGGACAGAGTCAGCATGGATTTATGAAGGGGAAATCATGCTTGACTAATCTTCTTGAATTTTTTGAGGATGTAACTATGAAGTTGGACGAGGGAAATCCAGTAGATGTAGTGTACCTGGACTTTCAGATAGCATTTGATAAAGTCGCACACAGGAGGTTAGTGAGTAAAATTAGGGCGCATGGTATTGGGGGCAAAGTACTAGATTGGATTGAAAATTGGTTGGCTAATAGGAAAGTACTAGATTGGATTGAGAATTGGTTGGCTAATAGGAAACAAAGGGTAGTGATAAACGGCTCCATTTCGGAATGGCAGGCAGTGACCAGTGGAGTACCGCAGGGAACCGTGCTGGGACCACAGCTTTTTTCAATATGTGTTAATGATATAGAAGATGGTATCAGCAATAACATTAGCAAATTTGCTGATGATACAAAGATGGGTGGCAGGGTGAAATGTGATGAGGATGTTAGGAGATTACAGGGTGACCTGGACAAGTTAGGTGAGTAGGCAAATGCATGGCAGATGCAGTTTAATGTGGATAAATGTATGGTTATCCACTTTGGTAGCAAGAACAGGAAGGCAGACTACTACCTCAATGGAATCAATTTATGTAAAGGGGCAGTACAGAGAGATCGGGTGTTCTTGTACACCAGTCAATGAAGGCCAGCATGCAGGTACAGCTGGTAGTGAAGAAGGCTAATAGCATGCTGGCCTTCATAACAAGAGGAATTGAGTATAGAAGCAAAGAGGTGCTTCCGCAGCTGTACAGGGCCCTGGTGAGACCACACCTGGAGTACTGTGTGCAGTTCTGGTCTCCAAATTTGAGGAAAGACATTCTGGCTATTGAGGGAGTGCAGCGTAGGTTCACTAGGTCAATTCCTGGAATGGCAGGATTACCTTACACTGAAAGATGAAGCAACTGGGCTTGTTTACCCTTGAAGATTGAGAGGGGATCTGATTGAGACGTATAAGATTATGAAAGGATTGGACACTCTGGCAGTACGAAACATATTTCCACTGATGGGTGAGTGCCGA
>NW_025125916.1:0-1094 GCF_004010195.1 Chiloscyllium plagiosum | reverse complement strand
ACTGCAGGGATTCCCCGCTGGTCAACTGCAGATACCTGGGCTGAGGGAGATACCCTGAGAATCTCCTGCAGAGATACGCCACGGCTGAAATGATTGATGCCCACCGATAGTAAATACCTTCCCTTGTGCTGTGAATAACTCCGAGCAGTGGAGAGGTCACAATCGATTCTCATTTCTGCGATTTTGCTCAGGCTCCTTGATGCCATCCTCAGTCTAATGCTGCCTTGAGTACAGGGCCAGTCTCTCTTTCCTGAGCCCCTGTGTTCCCTCTATTGTTCATATCAATAGGTCATGGTGTAGAAGTAGAGACTGGTTTCTTCAAACAGAATAACGTGATTGTCAGGAATTTTCTTACACAGCGAGTTAAGGGAGCTCGATAACTGAAAGGTGCCAGTGGTGTCCTGCAGAGATCGGTTGTGGAACCGCTGCTTGTTGTGATTTTTATAAATGATTTGGATGAAGAAGCGGAAGAGTGGGTTAGTAAGTTTGCCGATGACTCGAAGGTTTGTGGAGTGGTACATAGTGTGGAGGGCTGTTGTCGGATGCAATGGGGCATTCACAGGATGCAGAACTGGGCTGAGAAGTGGCAAATAGAGTTCAACCTGGAAAAGTGTGAAGT
This sequence comes from Chiloscyllium plagiosum, assembly GCF_004010195.1. NCBI lineage: Eukaryota > Metazoa > Chordata > Chondrichthyes > Orectolobiformes > Hemiscylliidae > Chiloscyllium > Chiloscyllium plagiosum. The sequence continues at coordinate 475 of NW_025125916.1, read as the reverse complement.
GACTCTCTTTGCAAGCTCGAATGTGAATGCAGAATACAGTGTCAAAGGCAGGATTGTTGGCAGTGTGGAGGAACAGATGGATCTTGGGGTCCATGTCCATAGATCCTTTACGTTTGCTACCCAAATTGTGATAGGGTTGTTAAGAAGGCATATAGTACTTTAGTTTTGATTAGCAGGGGATTGAGTTTAAGAGCCGCAAGGTTACACTGCAGCTCTATAGCGCCTTGGCTAGACCACACTTGGAATATTGTGTTCAGTTCTGGTCACCTCATTCTAGGAAGGATGAGGAAGCATTAGAGAGGGTGCAGAGGGAACTTACCAGGATGCTGACTGGACTGGAGATCAGGTCTTATGAAGAAAGATTGAGGGAGTTAGGGCCTTACTCATTGGAGTGAAGCAGGATGAGAGGTGATCGGATACAGGTGCACAAGATGATGAGAGGCATAGATAGAGTGAATAGCCAGATACCTTTTCT
>NW_025125915.1:0-1094 GCF_004010195.1 Chiloscyllium plagiosum | reverse complement strand
GCACAACACTTACATTCAAAGACCGAAAACATCGAGGGCCTGATTAATCAGATTGCATTGTGGTGCTTTTCTGCAAAACATCCACTTGCAATGTCCTACAAAAGAGTGACCAAACCCTTCCCTCTCAGCCCAGGATAGAAAATCCGAAGGGATGAACGTTTGCTGATTTTCTGAAGATTCACAAAGCTTAGACTGGGTTTTGGTGATTGTTTCCTTTTCACTCCCAGGAGCCACAGTGGTTGAGGCGGTGAGTTGGGTAAAGTAACATGTGCCCGTGAGCAGCGTGTGGGGCTATTTCAGCTTCCCCTCATCTGACAGCGCTGTGACGTGACTCCGATGTCCTCAGGGTCATTGAGTGACGCGAGACAGTGAAAAGATTCTCATTCCCGCAGATCGGGAATTCAAACCGTATGCCGGCTTCAGGACAATGAGAAAGATTAATTGGGGTGTGTGGAGAAGCTGTGAGCTGCATTTCAAACAGGTAGGTGGAGTCAGATGTGTCATCCATTGCGCCCCGGCCCTGTGCGTATCTAACGCCACCATGCTGCAGCGTTCTGACGTTAACACGGACATGCGCAGCAATGGGAACCTTCACAAGGTGAACAACCAAAGATAATCACCGTCACTGATTCCCTTCCACAGGCCCAACGTTGTGAAGCAGTATCTTTCACTGGCAAAGGAAACACCCTTGTCCTCAGGTGCCTGCATCATTTTGATCACGATTTCAAGCCCCTCACTGTTCTAGTCTCATATCCAAACACTTTGCTCACAGTCTCAAACGAAGCTCTGCGGGTATCTGCTTGTTCCACCCGAACAGGCAGTGGGTTGCAGATTCCCACCAGTCCCAATGTGAGTGAAATATTTTTCCCCCTCCACTGATTTGAATCTTAAAGAAGAAGCCATGGAGGAAGCTCCCTTTCTTTTCGACGACATTTCTCATTTTGTAGTCGGCAGGGTTCACACCTGCGTGGGGAAACCGCAATGGATTTCAAGTCCATCGCATTAACCACTCGGCCCACGAATACAGAACCACACTGACAACTTCACTTCCCAGGTCTGTTTGCCTGTGGAGCTGAGAAAGAGTGAATCATCGC
>NW_025125914.1:0-1094 GCF_004010195.1 Chiloscyllium plagiosum | reverse complement strand
CTTCCTCAGGAGGGAGGTAGGGAGTGTGTGGAGGGCGGGAGACTGGAATCCGCTGTCTCTGTCTCTGTCTCTCTCTCTCTGGCTGTCTCTCTGTCTCTGTCTCTCTCCCTTTCTCTCTGTCTCTCTCTCTATCTGTGTGTGAGTCTCTCTCTCTCTCTCTATTCCTCCCCTGCTGTATCTCGGTCTCTCTCTCTCTCTGCCTCTCTCCCTCCGTCTCCCCCCTTCCTCAGGAGGGAGGTAGGGAGTGTGTGGAGGGCGGGAGACTGGAATCCGCTGTCTGAGCCCGGAGGGGGGGGGTGTCTTTGTGACAGCGACCAGCCTGGGAGATGGTACATTCCCGGCTATCTCTCCTACCCGACCCGGCACCCCTGCACAAATCCCCTCTCCCTCTCGTCGCTCTCCCTCCCCCTCATTACTCCCACCCAATTCCTGATTTGTATGCAGGATCAAGCTCTCCCTCTCTCCGTCCCTCTCTCTCTCTCTCTCTCTCTTTCTCTCTCTCTCCATGCTGCAGTAAGGGAAATGCTTTTTTGTGTGTGTGTGAGAGAGAGAGAGAGAGAGAGAGAGAGATAGAGAATGAGAGCGCGATAGCGAGCTATCTCAGTCACTGGGAGATGGGAAGCAGGTATCAGACAATGAGACTCTCGCCTGCCTGTGGAAATGTTGACCTTTGCAAAATGGGAGGGTGGCGATCGGATCTGTCCCCTGTCCAGAATCCAGCGGGAAACGTGGACCCTCAGAGTGACTGGTCTTGACTGCCCGGGAGACGTCTGTGCGATTCGTTAGTCGGATTTGGAGAGAGGGAGAGAGGGAGAGAGAGAGAGAGACGGACAGAGAGAGGGAGAGGAAGTGCTCATTATCCCAGGAACATTTCTCTCTCTGCCTGCAGCATCTCCACGCGCGATGGGATGCAATATGTGCGTAGTGGAAAAGACAGATGAACATTTCAAGGTGGGTTCCCTTCCTCCCCCAGCAACAACAACTCCGAGAGGGAGAGAGAGAGAGAGAGAGAGATGGAGGGAAGGGCAGGAGATGGATGCAGAGAAAGGAGGAGAGACAGCCAGAGGGAGAGAATGGGACGGAGGTAGAGGAAG
>NW_025125913.1:0-1094 GCF_004010195.1 Chiloscyllium plagiosum | reverse complement strand
GTGTGAGTGTGACAGTCTCACTGTGAGGATGATCGTTTGTCAGTATCAGTGTATGGGAGTGTGAGAGTCTCACTGTGAGGATGATTGTGTGTCAGTATCAGTGTCTGGGAGTGCGAGAGTCTAACTGTGAGTATGATAGTGTGTCAGTATCAGTGTATGGGAGTGTGGCAGTCTCACTGTGAGGATGATAGTGTGTCAGTATCAGTGTCTGGGAGTGCGAGAGTCTAACTGTGAGGATGATAGTGTGTCAGTATCAGTGTGTGGGAGTGTGAGAGTCTCACTGTGAGGATGGTAGTGTGTCAGTATCAGTGTCTGGGAGTGTGAGAGTCTCACTTTGAGGATGATAGTGTGTCAGTATCAGTGTGTGTGTGTGACAGTCTCACTGTGAGAATGATAGTGTATCAGTATCAGTGTCTGGGAGTGTGAGAGTCTCACTGTGAGGATGATAGTGTGTCAGTATCAGTGTCTGAGAGTGTGAGAGTCTCACTGTGTAGATGATAGTGTGTAAGTATCAGTGTCTGGGAGTGTGAGAGTCTCACTGTGAGGATGGTAGTGTGTCAGTATCAGTGTGTGGGAGTGTGAGAGTCTCACTGTGAGGATGATAGTGTGTCAGTATCAGTGTGTGTGTGTGACAGTCTCACTGTGAGGATGATCGTGTGTCAGTATCAGTGTATGGGAGTGTGACAGTCTCACTGTGAGGATGATAGTGTGTCAGTATCAGTGTCTGGGAGTGTGACAGTCTCACTGTGAGGAAGATAGTGTGCCAGTATCAGTGTGTAGGAGTGTGACAGACTCACTGTGAGGAAGATAGTGTGTCAGTATCAGTGTATGGGAGTGTGACAGTCTCACTGTGAGGATGAAGTAGTGTGTCAGTATCAGTGTCTGGGAGTGTGACAGTCTCACTGTGAGGAAGATAGTGTGCCAGTATCAGTGTGTAGGAGTGTGACAGACTCACTGTGAGGAAGATAGTGTGTCAGTATCAGTGTATGGGAGTGTGACAGTCTCACTGTGAGGATGATAGTGTGTCAGTATCAGTGTGTGTGAGTGTGACAGTCTCACTTTGAGAATGATAGTGTGTCAGTATCAGTGTCTGG
>NW_025125912.1:0-1094 GCF_004010195.1 Chiloscyllium plagiosum | reverse complement strand
AGTCTGCTCTTCACTGGGTGAGTTACATTGACATAGTGGAGTCAGTCTGCTCTTCATTGTGTGAGTTAATTGACAGAACGGGGTCAGGCTGCTCTTCCCTGGGTGAGTACATTGACAGAGTGGGGTCAGTCTGCTCTACCCTGAGTGAGTTGCATTCACTAAGTGGTGTCAGTCTGCTCTTCCCTGGATGTGTTACATTGATAGAGTGGGGTCAGTCTGCTCTTCCCTTGGTGTGTTACATTGACAGATTGGGGTCTGTCTGCTCTTCCCTGGGTGTGGTGTATTGATATTGAGAGGTCAGTGTGCTCTTCCCTGGGTTTGTTACATTGTCAGAGTGGGGTCAATCTGCTCTTCCCTGGGTGTGTTACATTGACAGAGTAGGGATATTCTGCTCTTGCCTGGGTGAATTATATTGACAGAGTTGGGTCGATCTGCTCTTCTCTGGGTGAGTTAAATTGACAGAGTGGTGTCAGTCTGCTCTTCCCTGGATGTGTTACATTGACACAGTGGGGTCAGTCAGCTCTTCCTTGGGTGAGTTACATTGACAGAGTGGGGTCAGTCTGCTCTTCCGTGGATGTGTTGCATTGACAGAGTGGTGTCAGTCTGCTCTTTCCTGGTTGGGTTACATTGACAGATTGGGTTCAGCCTGCTATTCCCTGGGTGACTTACTTTGACAGAGTGTGGTCAATCTTGTATTCGCTGTGTGTGTTATTTTGACAGAGTGGTGTTAGTCTGCCCTTGGTATGTAAGTTTGTTGGACTGAGTGGGGTCAGTCTGCTCTTCCCTGTGTGGGTTACATTGACAGAGTAGGGTCAGTCTGCTCGTGCCTGTGTGTGTTACCTTGACAGAGTGGGGTCAGTCTGGTTTTCCATGGGTTGGTTATATTAACAGTTTGGGGTCAGTCTGCTCTTCCCTGGGTGAGTTGCATTGACAGAGTGAGGTCAGTCTACTGTTCCCTGGCTGTGTTACATCGACAGAGTGGGGTCTGTCTGCTCTTCCCTGGGTGAGTTGCATTGACAGAGTGGGGTCAGTCTGATCTTCCCTGGTTGGATTACATTGAAAGAGTGATGTCAGTCTGCTCTTTCCTGGGTGTA
>NW_025125911.1:0-1094 GCF_004010195.1 Chiloscyllium plagiosum | reverse complement strand
AGGTCAGGTGAATTGGCCATTTTAAATTGCCCACAGTGTTAAGTGCATGAGTCAGCGGGAATGGGTCTGGGTGGGTTACTCTTCAGAAGGTCGGTATGGACTGGCTGGGCCAAACGGCCTGTTTCCACACTGTTGGGAGTCTCATTTACTCTAATTTAATCTAATCTGATCAAATATATTATAAAATAAGCGCCTTCTAATTAAGACTGAGTTAAGGATAATCTTTTCTCCTTGCCGATTTTCACATTCCCAGGGAACAGTGAAGACTGGGTTATTGAAGGTATTCAAGGCTGAGCTGTACTGACCATTGATAGACAACAGAGTCAGTGTTTATTGGGAACAGACAGGAAAAGGATGCTCAGACACAATCATATCAGCCAAGAGCATTCTCAATGTTGCAGCAGGCCTGAGGGGGCGATTGGCCAACTAATGATCCTACCTCCTGTGTTGTTCTCTCAATCCACTCCTCAATGCTGTTACAGAGGGAGAGAAAGACCACATTCAGCCAGTAAGGCAATAAGACAGCGAGAGACCATTCTGCCCCTCTAAGGAGTTAGACAGAAACGAGGTGATGGTATTCAGCCCTCCAGTACACACTACAAAGCACAGGACGAGGCAATTCAAACTGCCTTCAGAGCTGAGCAATCACAGCAGGCTCCTGAATATAACAGGAAGTAGTCCATCGAGATTAATATTGGTTTGCAGGTTTTAAAACAGATTTATATTAAGCTCTGAGGTACACCACTAGTTACAGTTATTTGGATGACCCGATGGATTGAAGCTATATGAGCTAATTTATCAAGATAGTCATTCAATGCTTTGTCATCTGGACGCTGGGAGTCAGCAATGGGATACAGACAGGGGTGGTTTAGTGCGAAAATCTTTAGCAGAAACTGTTTAATGTGGATTATGAGAGTGGGTATTTTAGAAAAAGGATATAAAATCAGTAACTGTTTAAATGGTGAGAGGTTTCAGAACTCAGTGACACACAAGGATTTGTGAGTACTGTTGTATGAATCATGTAAAGTTAGTCATCATGTGTAGCAAATGATTAGGAAAATAAATGGAATGATGCTGCTAAGGGTATCGGGTTT
>NW_025125910.1:0-1094 GCF_004010195.1 Chiloscyllium plagiosum | reverse complement strand
TGCTGCGCTTTTCCAGCAAACGTCGATTCTCCTGCTCCTTGGATGCTGCCTGACCTGCTGCGCTTTTTCAGCTCTGATCTCCAGCATCTGCAATCCTCACTTTCTCCTAGGGGAAGTGGGAGGAGGCAATAGCATCACACACTGGGCTGAGGAGTGGCATATGGAGTTTAGTTTGGATTAATGCGAAGTATTGGATTTGGTAAATCAAACAAGAGAAGGACATATACAATTGAAAGTAGGGTGGTATTGTAGAACAGAGACCTAGGCCGTCATGTATAATTCTTTAAAATTTGCACCTCATATAGATAGTGTGGTTAAGAAGGTGTTTAACACACTCGTCTTCATAGGTCTGACCTTTGAGTATCGGAATTGGGACGTCATGTTGTGGTTGTACAGGACACTGGTGAGACCTCTTCTGGAATACTGTGTCCAGTCTGGTCATCCTGCCTGCTCATTCCATAGGCACACCACCTTCTCTGTGAAAAACCTGCCCCTTATGTTACTTTTAAGTGTTTCCCTTCTCACCTTAAAACTACGTCCTCTAGTTTTGACTCCCCTACCCTTAGAAAATACCTTGATTATTCACTTTGATATTATTAACCTTGATATTATTAAGCTGGAGAGGGTTCAGAAGAAATTATCCTGATATTGCTGGGAATGGAGGGAGTGAGCGATAATGGGAGGTTGGATAGGCTGGGACACTTTTTACTGGAGAGTATGAGTTTAAGGGGTAACTTTACAGAAGTTTATAAAATCATGAGGGGTACAGATAACCAGAAGGGCCGATGTCTTTTCCAGAGAGTTGGGGATTTAAAACTGAGGTATATTTTAAGCTGCGAGGAAAAAGATTTACAAAAGTCATGAGAGTGGGGTAATTATTTTGGACAGAATCTGCCTTGTGTGTGGAATGAACTTCCAGTGGAAGTGGTGAAAGCAGGGACAGTTACACAATTTAAATGACATTTAGAACAGTTAGAGTTGGACACAGTATTCCAGAAGAGGTCTCACCAATATCCTCTACAACCTCAACATGACATTTAGAGCAGAGAGCCCTGGCTATATATGAGCACAGATTGTTGAAGATATCAGGACTG
>NW_025125909.1:0-1094 GCF_004010195.1 Chiloscyllium plagiosum | reverse complement strand
GGTGATGTTACAGAAGGAAGAAAGGAAGGCTGGCTATGTTGCAGAGAAAGGAAATCAAGGCTGAGAATGTTTCAGAGAAAGGAAAGCAGATATAATAAAGCATGACTGGAGATGTAACAGAGAGAGGTAAGCAAGACTGGAGGTGTTACAGCGAAAGGAAAGCAAAATTGGAGATGTTGCAAAGTTAAGAAAGCAAGGTTAGAAAATTTTACAGTATTAGGAATGAAAGGATGGAAATGTTATAGTGATAGGACTGCCGGAGATGTTGCTGAGATAGGGCAGCAAGCCTGGCCATGTTATAGAGATAGGAAAGCAATGCTGGACAGGCTCTAGAGATTGGACTACAACGCTGGAGATATCACAGAGACATGAAAGCAAGGCTGGAGATGTTGCAGGGAAGAGAAAGCAAGGCTGGTGACGAGACAGAGAGAGCAAGGCAAGGCTGAGATATTAGAGAAATAAGATAACAAGGCTGGAGATGTTCCAGAGAGTGTAAGGCTCGGCTGAAAATGTTACAGAAACAGAAAGAAAACAGGGCTGCAGATATGATAGGGATAGCAAAGGAAGTCTGGAGTTGTTGCGGTGGTAGTAAAGCAAGGCTGGAGATGTTACAGAGACAAGGAAGCAAGACTGGAAATTTTACAGATACAGGAAAACAAGGCTGCAAATGTTATCGTGATAGCAATGCACTGCTGGAGAAGTTAGAAAGATAGAGATGGAAGGCTGAAGATCGTACAGAGATATGAATGCGAGGCTGGAGATGTTACAGGGATAGGAAAGCGAGGCTGGAGATGTCACAGAGATTAAACAGCAATCTGTTTATTTTTTTCAGAGATAGGAAAGCAAGGCTGGAGTTTCTACAGAGATACAAAAGCAAGGCAAGGAAAGCAAGGAAATCCTACAGAGATGGGGAATCACGTCTGGAAATGTTATAGTGATAGGAATGCAAAGCTCGAGATGTGACAGAGAAAGGGATGCAACGCTACAGATGTTGCAAGGATAGGAATGCAAGGCTGGATATGTTACAGAGATAGGAAAGAAAGGCTGGCCAAGTTACAGACATAAGAAAGCAAGGCTGGACAGTCTGTAGAAAT
>NW_025125908.1:0-1094 GCF_004010195.1 Chiloscyllium plagiosum | reverse complement strand
AAACTTTGGGATCAGGCGACCTCTGAACAAAAGTTTTCTCCAGAGGGGACACGGTCCTGAGACCTAGTTGACAGGCTGCACCCCGAGGGGGCCCACGTAAGTTGTGTGTTTATTTACCCCGAGGGTGAATCTCCTCTGGGCGGCCCTGGGTTTTAGGGGCCTCTGGTTAACTGGCTCCTGTCAGATTGCGGCCCTGTCATTTTTAAAACAGATTTGAAGCCTGGGGCTAAAATAACTGGGGCCTGGGATTTGGCACAAACACATCAATCCACAGTGAGTCGCTGACAGACAGGACTCCCCAAGGTGGTAATTAAAACCTTAAATGAGAAACTCGATCTAAAGACTTGTTCGAATATCAGAGTAATACTACTTGTGGGATCTTGCTGTGTCTAAAACCACCTGCAGAGTGGCCTACATTGCAACAGTCTCTCCCTCCGAGGAGGGGATTTGATTTGGGAGTCGCAACGTGGGCGGCACGGTGGCACAGTGGTTAGCACTGCTGCCTCACAGCGCCAGAGACCCGGATTCAATTCCCGCCTCAGGCGACTGACTGTGTGGAGTTTGCACATTCTCCCCGTGTCTGCGTGGGTTTCCTCCGGGTGCTCCGGTTTCCTCCCAGAGTCCAAAGATGTGCGGGTCAGGTGAATTGGCCATGATAAATTGCCTGTAATGTTAGGTTAAAAGGGGTAAATGTAGGGGGTATGCGTGGGTTGCGCATCGGCGGGTCAGTGTGGACTTGTTGGGCCGAAGGGTGTGTTTCCACACTGTAAGTAATCTAATCTAGAAACTCGGACGATGAAGAGACGGAGAGAATCCAATCATTCTGCCGTGAGAAATCATCAGACAAGAGCTGGAACCAGAGAGAGAGAATAATCAGAAACCGTCCTGTCTCCTTGTTGTTCATTTACACACGCAGATACACACACAACACTCAGACACACACACACACACAGAGACACAGACACAGACACACACGCAGACGGAAAAGAATTGTGGGGTTCAGGCTGTCTCTGGGATTTTTACCATAAGGGGCGAGCTCTGGGCTGGAGGGGGGAGACAAAGGGGCAGAAAGGTTGGAGGGAGTTGCTGCACAG
>NW_025125907.1:0-1094 GCF_004010195.1 Chiloscyllium plagiosum | reverse complement strand
ATCAGGCAATTGGTAAAATATGATACAATTTTTCAAATACAGATCCACTGATTGAGTTCAGAGCACATTGACCATAAACTCCTAAATCGAGGGGCCTAGGTTAGCATGTGGGGACACGGTTCAAAGCAGGTCATAAGACAGCGGATTATGAATTGAATACAAAGTCAAAAATCTCTAGGTCCAGTAGCACTCTGGTGACATCACTTTTTAAAAGCAGAATTAAGGATGAATCCCAGTCAAGGCAGCCATGAAATGATCATTCATTGATTTTTACACTTCATTCACCAAAGACCTTTTTTGGAGGGTCATTCTGAACTAATTTGACCTCTATGTCATTCCAGAGTCACCAACAACATGAGCATACCTTAATTATCTCCCAAAATGGACGAGCAAACTACAAGTTCACTGGCCATGCTGCAAAAACATTATAACATGTAACTACAGCAGGTAACCTTCGAAACAACAAGTACTAGCAATGAACATTAACGGTCACATTCCATCAATAAATTGAAAATAAATCTCATCATGTTGCCTAAAGCACCGCACATTTCACTTCCCACAGCAGAAACCTTACTTCATTCCAGTACATAACACTTCCTCCAAACAATCCTGAATGATTTGAGAAACATTGGAACGCATGCAATTTCAGATTTTCCAGATACAAACCAAGATCACATCTCAAGTAAACTCAAACTCCCCATGTGAAGATTGTGGCATTCAATACTGAATGTCACAATGCTTCAAATTCCTGGAGTCAACACATTTACACTCACTCTTAGGTCGGAAAGAGGGAACACTTAGAGAAAGAGAGAGAGAGAGAGAGCGCGCGCGCGCGAGAGAGAGCGCGCGAGGGAGAGAGAGCGAGAGAGGGAGAGAGAGCGAGAGAGCGCGAGAGAGAGAGAGCGCGAGAGAGGGAGAGAGAGCGAGAGAGCGCGAGCGAGACTATTTCCAGGTTGACCCACTGGTGTTGATCACAGCACAACAGTGGAAAGGAGACGTTGAGGATGACATCAGCCCCACCTTGCATGATCCTTTCCGCCTCAGATTGACCTAGGAAAGGATCAGCAGGACCAATTCATCTCATTCCAATTCAT
>NW_025125906.1:0-1094 GCF_004010195.1 Chiloscyllium plagiosum | reverse complement strand
CTTGTATTCCGGTATAACCTTTCTATTCATTTTCTCATCCATGTGCCTTTTAAATGTTGTAACTGTTCACACGTCTGCAAACTTATTAACCTTGTCTCCTATATTCACGTCCGAATCATTCATGTAAATGACAAAATGTTGTGCCCTCAGCACCTATCTTTGTGGCATATCGCTAGTCACCTCCAGTGCGCAATTTCGACAAACAACCTCTGTCTTCTACCCGGGTAGCTGGAGAATCGACGTTTAGGACAGAAGCCCATCATTAGGAGAGAGTGCAGTATTGCCTGAATTCTTTGCTTTCCCAGAAATACACTGTCAACTCTGATATCCAGCATTTCTAACGCCTTGCTTTCTCCTCTGCATGCTACCGTGAAGCCAATTTTATTCAAATGGCTAGTTCTCCCTACATCCCATGTGATCCATCCTTGCTAACCAGTCTGCCATGTGGAATCGTGTTGGATGTCTTACTGAACATCGTACAGATGGAAGTGACATCTGAGAGAAAGAGGGACAAAGGAAGTGTGCGTGTTTTGTACTTGAGAGAGGGTGTGTGTGTGCATTTGTCTGCATATGTGTGCATGTGAAAAAGAGACACAGTGTGTCCATCAGAGTGGGTGCAGACATGGGTCTGTGAGAGCATGTTCGTATCTGTTTCTGTTTCTGAGAGAGACAGTGTGTGTATGAAAGAGAGAGTGGGTCTGTTTGTATGAGAGAGAGAGCGTGTGTGTGTCAATAATTGCATTTATTGGTCTGTGCGTGCATACATTTCTGCACATGTGCTTCTGGGAGAAAGGGTGTGTGTGTGATAGACACCTGGTTTATGTGTCTGAGAAATTCGGTGTGTGTATCAGTGTGACGGTGTGTGCTCGTTAGTTTTTGTGTGTGTATGCATTTGTGTGTGTGTGAAATAGACTTCGTTTTTCTGTGTGTGTGTCAGAGTGAGAGAGACTATGTGTGGGGTGTGTGTCTGTATGAGTGTGCATCTGTGCGTTTGTGTGTGTATCTGCGTACGTGTGTGTGGGTGTGCATGTGTGAGACGGAGAGAGAGTGAGCGAGGCAGAGAGGGAGAGAGTTAGGTGTGTGTGTGTGTCTGT
>NW_025125905.1:0-1094 GCF_004010195.1 Chiloscyllium plagiosum | reverse complement strand
GAAGTAATTGCCTCGTGTCTGTCCATTCCTAACCTTGTGGGTTTCCTGGGCCCCACTGCAGGACATTCCTGGAGCCTCAATGCGGAATAACAGGATTCTCCTGTTCCAGTATGAACATGGACATCATTGTCCATCCTTCCATGTCACAGCAGACACACAGAATTACAGCTCATTGTTCACACTCAATTCCTTCAGGATTGACATCAATTTTTCTGGGAATGTGTTTCCACAGGTTAAGCAGTGGATCCCAGATCCCCAGGTTTGGATCCTGATTCTTCAAGTGAGACCTTCTCAAGTTGTGTTTCCATCCCGTCTCAGAAATGTGAGCAGTGTCACCGTCAGAGGGATCTTCACAGATGGTTCCTCCCTCACACTTTCTCATCCTCACTGTCTTCAGTGGGTCACTGATTGACCTGAAATGAAGCAACGTCCTGAGGGAACTCGGAGACAGTTTTTATATTGAAAGAAATTGATTTTGCATCTAACGTTAACAAATTTCAACTGTTATGTAAATCTCTGTACGTAAATATCAGTTTTACATATTCTAATTCTTAAATAAATCTATAAATATTATAAATCTGAGTTATTGTTGAATACTAATATCTATCACTACTTATCACCATTGTTTAACTACAATCACCAATATGTGTCATTTGTAATCGTTAAAAGTTATTTATTGATTGTGATATTATTATTAATGATTTCACAAGAATGATGATATTCATTTACACAGCAGCAGCTTGTGGCAGTTGCTGAGTTCAATTTGGGTGGCACGGTGGCATAGTGGTTAGCACTGCTACCTCACAGCGCCAGAGACCTGGGTTCAATTCCTGCCTCAGACGACTGTCTATGCAGAGTTTGCACATTCTCCCTGTGTCTATGTTTCTTCCCACAGTCCAAAAATGAGCAGGTTAGGTGAATTGGCCATACTAAATTTTCCGTAGTGTTAGGTGAAGTGTTAAATGTAGGGGAATGTGTCTGGGTGGGTTGCGCTTTGGCTGGTCACTGTGGACTTGTTGGGCCGAAGGGCCTGTTTCCGCACTGTAATGTTTTCTAATTGAATGTGAACTGGGGGAGCTAAGACCATATCCATC
>NW_025125904.1:0-1094 GCF_004010195.1 Chiloscyllium plagiosum | reverse complement strand
AATGTCAAAATTCTGTCACATTTTGATGAGAAAGATGTTGAAGCCTCCTTTATTTCATTTGAAACATTGACTAAGCAGATGGAGTTGTCCAAGGATTTATGGGTAATGATGGTTCAGGCTAAACTGGTAGGCAGAGCTAGTGAGGTATTTGCCGCGCTGTCAGGTGAGGGGTCAAAAGATTATGAAGAGGTTAAATAGGCTATTTTAAGTGCTTCTGAATTTGTACCAGAAACATATAGACAGTGATTTAGAAACATAAAGAAGGAACTAGGTCAGACATATGCTGAGTTTGACAGAATTAAACATTGTCATTTTGATAGATGGGTGCATGCTTTAAAAATAGATAAAAGTTTTGAGGCTCGAAGAAAGATTATTCTGATAGAGGAGTTTAAAAACTCACTTCCAGAGACGGGGAGAATTCATGTGCAGGAACAGAAAGTTCAGGAAGTGAGAAGGACAGCAGAATTAGCAGATGAATGCATGTTGGTGCATTAGACAAGTTTCCGGCCAGAATCTCTTCCTGTGAGAGATTGGAGTTGGGGGAAGGGGAGATCCTACACTCTTAAGAGTAGAGAGCACTGGTAAAATTTTACAACAGGATAAAAAAGATGCCAAAGAGTGTGGAAAGGAAATGAAAGGCCTCAGGTGTTTCCACTGTGGTAAAGTTAGACACGTAAAGACACAGTGCTGGTTGTTAAAGAAAGGCACTGTGGGAAAAGATGTGGTGAAAGAAGCTAAGCCAGTGGCATTAGTGAAGGTAGTAAAGGAGACCCCAAGAAGAGCCGAGGAGCTTCAGGAGAGTGCACAGCCCAGACAGGGGCTGGGTATGGAGTTAGTACCTGATCTCTACAAAGAATTCACCTCTGAGGGTAAGTTTACTCAGAAAGAAATTGGGGAGAAGGACAAGAAGGTATAATTTTGAGAGATACATGATTTAACCAGTCGCTGATAGTAAGAAATGAGTGAAAATGCACTCTTTCTGATCTAGTACCCGAGAGTGTGGTAATTTGTGGGATAGATGGACAGACATTTAGCATTCTCCTATGTAGGATCAGGTTTGATGCCAACTCAAGACTGGGGAAGTTACAGTGGGA
>NW_025125903.1:0-1094 GCF_004010195.1 Chiloscyllium plagiosum | reverse complement strand
TCCAGCAATTTCTGTTCTAGAACAAGTTTCAAAAACGCGTGTTAAAACTATTCAAACGCCCTGTCAAATGAGGAGCGCTGTTCACCGGGAAGTGAATGATAACAAGAGGTGTACAAATTCATTGGTTCTGAAACTACATAACGCTAGCATCTCTGACACTACAGAGCTCTTAATTATCGTCAGTGAGTAAAACAGAGGGAAACACATTCACCTTAAGCACAGAAAATGGCACTAAAGAAGGGAAAAGGTTCAGAAAGGGTGTTGAGGAACGTGACAAATTGGAGGCATGACACCATGGAGACACCCACGGAAGAATGGGAATATTAAAATGGAAATGTTACCACATCCGAAACCAGAGTAGGTCACTGATGGATGACTCGGTCTCGATGTGAATGGGGAGACAGGCAGCAGAATTGTACTGCAGCTTAACCTTGGCATTCAAGTCATATTGCAGACCACAGCAGCAGGAAAAGCAAAATTGTATTCAAACACAACTTGTAACTTTTTGCCCAGGATAATCCCTTAGTCTACCGTTACCATCAAGCCAATCTATGGATCGGTCAAGAGTGCCGGTTAACATGCCAGGGTCAGAACCATGTGTACCTAAACCTGATGACAACCATTAAAGCTACCGCACTTGACTCCAAACAGCAGGGAGAAAGTGAGGACTGCAGATGCTGGAGATCAGAGCTGAAAAATGTGTTGCTGGAAAAGCGCAGCATCCAAGGAGCAGGAGAATCAATGTTTCAGGCAAAGCCCTTCCATTCCAAACAGCAGAACTAATATCTGATTGAGAGGATGAAATGATTCCAAGAACAACAGAAAAGATCTAAGCTCTCCACATCCAATCATAAATGGCGATGGAAAATTAAACAGCTCAATGGAGGAAGGTGCTCACAAATATCTCAATCCTCAACATGGAACAGCCCAGCACAACAGTGCAAAAGTTCAGGATGCACCATCCTCAGCCAGAAGTGTTGAGTCAGTGATCCACCTCACCTTCATCATGATATCCACAGAATCAAAAATGTGTGATTCACTCCACATGACTTCAAATAGCAGCTGAACACAATAGATATGACAAAGGCAATGGG
>NW_025125902.1:0-1094 GCF_004010195.1 Chiloscyllium plagiosum | reverse complement strand
TTTTGGTATACAAGAAAACAATGGGGGTATATCAATTTGTTCTTTAGTTCAACTAACACGAAATTTTAAATTATAGTAAAGACTACAATAGGGGAAACGGGAACTAGTCTTCAGCTCAAATGTCACATTAAATGATTGAAAAAAAAGGACATTTTAAGAAAAAAATTGCTTGGAGATGTTGAAATGTTTCCTTTTCATTACATGTTGGTCATCAGTGACAAATACTCACACAATTATGAGAATTCCTTTCCGTACCAAATGTCATTGACTCTATCTTTTGTTCATAGTAATAGTCAGTTTCATGGCCTAATTCTTTTCCTCCTAATTCTGAAATAAATGTTGAAGCATTTATTGTGATAAAAGTTACATTAATAAAATTGACATGACTCTTCAAGAAAACTACTGGAATAAAGCATATAACTCTTGTGTTGCCTGCATTTTTGAACAAAGTCAATTTTTTTCAATTGTTGCTGAATGATTTTTTTACATCTTACAGCTAAGTTTTATGCTTTAATTTACAGTTTCTTCATCTTAATGAATATCCAATCAACATCAGAGCAAAGTGCTTTCAAAATATTAAGTCAACTTATCTGTCAGGATTCTAAAAGCAATTATCAATTACAATAATTGCACAGCAATTTAACTTAGACTTTGTAAAAATGCAGTGTTTTTAAAATTTCATTCATTATTTCTTATTGTCAATGCTGCTATATTAATACCTATTTGTTCAGGCCATTGCAAATACAAAACGACCAATAATATCCCTTGCAAAATCCTTTGTAAGTATCTGGTTGTTGCTCATTTGAATGAGAATAATTATCTCAGCTTTTGAAATTCAGAAAGCTCCAATTACTTTTCCCTGCAATACTACACTTCATTTCTACATATTACTCAGTCTAATATCAAGATGAGATATCTCATTATTTTCAAATTCACGAATATGATTTTTAAAATCCCTTTGTTGCTAATATATCTTATATACAATAATTGTATAATCCAGTAAGTGGTATAAATGGGGAATTATGCTTCCATACAATAAATACTGCAAGGACATTGCAAAGTCTCAGTCATAGTGAATATTGTAATTATTTTTA
>NW_025125901.1:0-1094 GCF_004010195.1 Chiloscyllium plagiosum | reverse complement strand
TTGTCATTAATGCTCAGCGATGTGTAATTCGATTTGAAACTCTCTCGAGGTCAAATGTTGCTGTGTTATGGATAATTATGTGCTTAAATGGTGTACCTGAAACATTAAGGGGAGCCATCTTCCAGTCAAGAGGAAAAATATAATTTCTCATCTTAAAAAAAAGAGGCTGGATATTGCTCTATTGCAGGAGATGCACCGTGATGACAAGAAACATTTGAAGTGACAGCAGGGCGGCTTTGATCGGGTTTATTTCTCGTCTTTTAATACTAGGAGTAGGAGAAAAGTAATAATGGATAGTAAGAATCTTCCATTTAAATTACTAGATTGTATTAAATACTCATGGAAGGATCATAATCCTCAAAGTCTTGATCGATGGGAATTAATACAGTATTTTGAATGTTTATGGCCATCCGGTGCACACTCTTAAAATCCTGGTAGATGCATTTCCCAAATTGAGTTATCTTGCATTGTTGCACATTATTGTAGAAGGAGATTTAACTGTCTTATGGCCCCACGTTGGGCAGAATGTCCAAAGGTCCCACAATACCCATGTTATAATGTAAGCATTTAGTTGATTTGTGTGCAGCACTAGAGCTCGTGGATGTCTGGAGGCAGATCTACTTCACAAGTAGGGATTTTATTTTCTTCTTTAACCCACAGAAATGGCACAGGAGGGTTGATCTCTTCTCCATCGCTGCAACAATCTTATATTCGGTGGCATCCTGCACAATTGGGAATATTACCGCAACATACCTGCCGAGAAGTGGGATAGAAGTCACATATGATTACGTTGTTTGCAGATAAGGTCTAATATTTTCGTCAAATTCCGCAATTTCGGTTGCTCATGTGATGCAATGCATTAATTCGCTTGTTGCCTTTCTGGGTGATAAGATTAATTTTACAAAGTTGATGGCCATGCCTATGGGAGGTCTTAGGGAAATACCTGATGTCGAGGGCAAATCCTGTTTTCCTTTTAAATGGCCAGGTTGGGTTGGAGGTGGGGGTGTTCTCTATTTCAGTATATTCATTACATCCGTTTTTGATCATTTATTTAACGTGAACTATGTCAATTTATTTGACAAAATTAAACAAGA
>NW_025125900.1:0-1094 GCF_004010195.1 Chiloscyllium plagiosum | reverse complement strand
CACTCTGAGTGATCCAATGGCACTGTACTAGCAAAATAGAAGACTAAAAAATGCCCCCAAGTTAAAATGATGAATCACACAGACTAGGCTTGTATTTTCTTGACTTTTGAAGATGAAAGTATTTAAGATGATAAGAGGATTGAACACGTGCGATAAAGAGAAACTATTTCCCCTTGCAGACAGGAGCCCAGATAAAGAGGGGAGGATAATCTTTTTTTACACAGAGGGTAGTGGAAATCTGTCTTCCTCAAAAATCTGTCAAAGCTCAGAGCTAATTGAAAATTTCAAAACTGAGATCAATATGACCAGTTCTTACCCCAGTAGGTAAATGGAGTTATCAGTTTTAATCCAATTGCACCAAGCCCAAGGGGCTGAATGGTCTCCTAATCCTCCTACAGTTTCGACCTTGCTATTACCCATTTTCCCTGTGTTCCTGTTTCTCCGGACCTCCAATGTTTCTATAACCTTTGTCCTTTTGCAGGTCCATCTCAAATTCCACCATGCCCCAGCATGTAGTTCTTGCTCTGAATCCAGGTGCCTTTTAGTTTCATTGCCAAGTTCCTGACAGCAGGCTTTGAGGAACTGTGTGGAAAATCTGCACATCGGGAATGGGAACATTTAGATGACTCCTTATTGTATTTTTAAAGAAAACTGCTCACTTAAAAAGTAAAGAAAAATAGATTAACAGAACTGTAAAGCAGTATTGCACAAGAGGTGATTACCATGGGAACATGAAGCATGCAGATACTGACACAGCCACATTATGGGTCACTCAATCTGTTGAGGCAATGCTGGAGGATACATTACAAATAGACTTCGAGTTGAGCTCCTGTTCTGACTGTGATAGTCCACCTTCGGGGTTAGACTAAATTGCTCACATTCACTGGCAAAAATAGCTTTTGAAGTGGAAATCTGAGGCTGGGAACAAGAACAAACAAGAACAAGAACAAACTGGAAGCTGATCAAGCAAGGGAACACAGCAGTGGAAACCAATTTAACACGTGCAGAGATCAGGAACTCAAAACCTCGGCTTGGCCGAAGGGGTTACTGTGAAAATGTGTTAGCAGAGTTTTGAGTTCTGCCACTCACATCCA
>NW_025125899.1:0-1094 GCF_004010195.1 Chiloscyllium plagiosum | reverse complement strand
CACTGACACCCTCAAACTTATTGCGTCACTAACGCCCTGATCCCATCACACTTACTGCGTCACTATCTCCCTGATCCCATCACACTTACTGCGTCACTATCACCCTAATCCCATCACACTTACTGCATCACGATCACACTGACACCCCAAACTTATTGCGTCACTAACGTCCTGATCCCATCACACTTACTGCGTCACTATCTCCCTGATCCCATCACACTTTCTGCGTCAATATTACCCTGATACCCTCACACTTACTGCGCCACTATCACCCTGATCCCCTCACACTTACTGTGTCACTATCACCCTGATACCCTGACACTTACTGCATAATTATCACCCTGAACCCCTCACACTTACTGCGTCACTTTCACACTGACACCCTCAAACTTATTGCGTCACTAACCTCCTGATCGCCACACACTTACTGCGTCACTATCACCCTGATCCCCTCACACTTACTGCGTCACTATCTCCCTGATCCCATCACACTTACTGCGTCACTATCACCCTAATCCCATCACACTTACTGCATCACTATCAAACTGACACCCTCAAACTTATTGCGTCACTAACCTCCTGATCCCATCACACTTACTGCGTCACTATCTCCCTGATCCCATCACACTTACTGCGTCAATATTACCCTGATGCCATCACACTTACTGCATAATTATCACCCTGAACCCCTCACACTTACTGCGTCAATATCACCCTGAACCCCTCACACTTACTGCGTCACTATCACACTGACACCCTCAAACTTATAGCATCACTATCATCCTGATCCCCTCACACTTACTGCGTAACTATCTCCCTGATCGCTTCACACGTACTGCGTCACTATCCCCCTAACTCATTCACACTTACTGCGTCTCTATCTCCCTGATCCCATCACACTTACCATGTCACGGTCACCCTGATCCCATCACACTTACTGCGTCACTATCACCCTGATATCCTCACACTTACTGCGTCACTATCACCCTGACCCCCTCACACTTACTGCGTCACTATCACCCTGATCTCCTCTCACTTACTGCGTCACTATCACCTTGATCCCCTCACACTTACTGCGTCACTATCTCCTTGAT
>NW_025125898.1:0-1094 GCF_004010195.1 Chiloscyllium plagiosum | reverse complement strand
TGACAGGGATTGAATCTCAGTCTGTGACAGGGAATGAATCTCAGTCAGTGTCAGGGATTGACCCTCAGGCTGTGATAGGGATTGAATCTCAGTCCGTTACAGGGATTGAGATTTGGTCAATGATTGGGATTGACCCTCAGTCAGTGACAGGGATTGAATCTCAGTGAGTGACTGAGATTGACTCTCTGACAATGACTGGGATTGAATCTCAGTCAGTGACAGGGATTGAATCTCAGTCAGTGGCAAGGATTGAATTTCAGTCTGAGGCAGGGATTGAGCCTCAATCAGTGACAGGGATTGAGCCTCAGTTCGTGACAGGGATTGAATCTCAGTCAGTGACAGGGATTGAATCTCAGTCAGTGACAGGAATGGAATCTCAGTCAATGACGGGGATTGAAACTCAGTCAGTGACAGGGATTGAACCTCAGTCACTGATAGGGATTGAATCTCAGTAAGTGACAGTGTTTGAATCTCAGTCAGTGACAGGAATGGAATCTCAGTCAGTGACAGGGATTGAACCGCAGTCAGTGACAGGTATTGAACCTCAGTCAATGACAGGGACTGAACCTCCATCAGTGACAGGGATTGAATCTCAGTCAGTGACATGGACTGAATCTCCGTCAGTGACAGGGATTGTATCTCAGTCAGTGACAGGAATTGAACCTCCATCAGTGACAGGGATTGAACCGCCGTCAGTGTCAGGGATTGAATCTCAGTAAGTGACAGTGATTGAATCTCAGTCTGTGACAGAGATTGAATTTCAGTCAGTGACAGGGATTGAATCTCAGTCTGTGACAGGGATTGAATTTCACTCTGAGACAGGTATTGAGCCTCAATCAGTGACAGGGATTGATCCTCAGTCAGTGACAGGGATTGAATCTCAATCATTGACAGGTATTGAAACTCAGTCAGTGACAGGGATTGAATCTCAGTCAGTGACAGGGATGGAATTTCAGTCTGATACAGGAATTGAGCCTCAATCAGTGACAGGGATTGAATCTCAGTCAGTGACTGGGATTGACCCTCAGACAGTGACAGGGATTGAATCTCAGTCAGTGATCGGGATTGAACCTCAGTCCGTGACAGGAATTGAA
>NW_025125897.1:0-1093 GCF_004010195.1 Chiloscyllium plagiosum | reverse complement strand
GCAGCTCACCCCCACCTTCTCAAGGGGGGGGGGCAACTAGGGACGGGACGATAAATGGTTATAGGATGAGCTGCAGTAAATAATTTCAAAGCCTGATATTAAATCAGGGAACTGGAAAAACAGGACAAGAGAGAACCCTGGAGAGGGACAGTGGGTGGGGGGAAAGCTGAGGTACTACAGCACCACTGCAGGTCGGAGGGCAGTATTGGGAGGTGTGACTGTTTACATGGATGTTACCCATTATGGGTGGGAGTGACAGATCTGATCACTGGAGGGGGGGGAAGATGTGTCCAGTCAATGGGATTTTTGAGACCATGAGCACACAGCAGTCATAGAGACGTGCAGCATCGAACCAGACCCTTCAGCCCGACTTGTCCATGCTGACCCAGATATCCTCACCTAATCTAGTCCCACTTGTCAGCACCCGGCCCATAACCCTCCAACCCCTTCCTATCCATGTCCCCATCCAGGTGCCTTTTAAATGCTGTCATTGTACCAGCCTCCACCACTTCCTCTGGCAGCTCATTCCACACACGTACCACCCTCTGGGTGAAAAAGTTGCCCCGTGGGTCCCTGGGGGATTCAATGATGGTGACACCATTGAACATCAAGGGGCGGTGTTTAGATCGTCCATTATTGGTGATGAAGACGGCTTGGCATTTGTGTGACATGAATGTCAGCGAGGAGGAAGTGAGGACCGCAGATGCTGGAGATCAGAGTCAAGGTTAGAGTGTTGCTGGAAAAGCGCAGCAGGTCAGGCAGCGTCCGAGGAGCAGGAGAATCGATGTGGTGGGAATGAGGCAGGATCGCCCAAAGCATCTTCCCAGAGAGGACGGGAAAAATTTCTGACTGTAAGAGCTGCTCCTTTTTTTTTTGAGGTATTTTCGGTGCTGGAGGTGATTTCCCCGAATTCCAGGAGCAGCAATTCCTGTTTTATATGCTGTTGCATTGTTTTGGAACTTTGGAAAAAAAAAGTCAAAACAGCAGTTTAAAAGGAAGAAGAGCAGACAAGGGAAGCACATGGTGAGGACAGTGCAGGAGAGAGAGAGAGAGAGAGAGAGTGTGAGAACCTGCACAGTTACCGCCTTTGCTG
>NW_025125896.1:0-1093 GCF_004010195.1 Chiloscyllium plagiosum | reverse complement strand
GGGAACTGATGGCTGTTCATGGTTCCATAGCTCTCTTGTAGTTGAACTCTAATGCCACCCAGCTGGCATTCTGTTATTTGCCCTTTCAATGGAGTTTGACAAAGATGGGCCACCCATACTTCCCAATGTGAAGCTGTAATTTGTTGTTGATCTTGTGCTTTTTAATGTCAGCATTTTTTGAAAAACAAACTCTCATTTGAGAGATGGAATAGTCTCTATTGGTTCATGATGTCAACATTAATCTTTCAAACATGGTCTGCCTTGAGGCAGTGATTCTCAGGGGGTATAAATAGTCTTTGGAGATTTAATTTGGAAGATCCCATTTAAAGCTGTTTCAGTCTATGAATCGGAGACCTTGTCTCCCTTAAAGTAACCAATTCCAATTAACCCATTTGGCAGACTCAAACTCCCTCCTATATCTTATGGTTAATAGCAGATGTTCAAATCTGTACAGGGTTCCAGGGATTTATGTTGCTCTGATGTGAGGGTTTTGCTGGGATTTCTCTCACACTTCAACTTCTTTGAAAACCTTCCCAAATTCCTTTCCATTCGGAAATGGGAGGAGGCTTGGCCCACTCTGTTGGTGGGAGATTCCAGGTTCTCCTGGTTAATGATTGCAATGGGAATGTGTCACTCAGTCTCAGTCTCAGCATCCCAAGGCCACCATCCCTGTTCCTTGTGCAGATAATCCCATCGGTTGTATCATGGGGAAGATGATAGACGTCCTTTTTGTAAAATTACTAATAATTTGAATATTTGGAGATGCTTCTATTTAAAATCAGATGGTACACCTGTCGGGTGCCATTGTTTAAAATAAAAATCTCCACTTTTAGTGTCAGTGTGGCTGATCTTAAATTAGCCCAGATTTTTGTAATTTTTCTTCCCATCCTGCTTCCTGTGGACCTGCCCAAGGGTCAACCCATACCCTGAATAGTTCTGTCTCCACTGGGGGATGGAATTAACAGGAGTCCAGTTAAATGACCAATTTTCTCAGTAATTATACGAATGTTTGGTGACTTTTGAGGAGAATTGTCACTCAGGTTGATGATGTGGATGTAAGTTTGCTCACTGAGCTGAATGAAAACTAACGTCC
>NW_025125895.1:0-1093 GCF_004010195.1 Chiloscyllium plagiosum | reverse complement strand
ATTTGAAAATGGAGTGTTTGAAAAGTGTTGCACGATAAATGAACTTAAGTTGCATTTTTGTTTATTTCTGCGCAGCCCTCGTGTCCATGTGTGGCAGTGAGTTCTGAAGCCAGAAGTCAATACTGTGGATGGCATTGGCATGCTGACCATTGTATATAGGCCCAGGAACTGTAACTTTGAAAGGAATCAGGATCTCCCTGTACACCAGTCACTGAAATCAATGTTGTAGAAAATCGTGCAATATTAATAATGGGGCATATGGAAAAAAAGAAGGTAAGTGGCAAACCACCAAAAATATCAGTAAAACCCAAAAATTAAATTTGGTCTAACACACAATCGGACAGTCTAAATAAATCTTTAAATTCCATGTTGTAATGGAACAGTGCTGTAAATGTAACGCTTTCACACGACAGTCACTCACTGGTGCACCACAATCTTCACCAGAAAGTGCGCGGGGGCTGACTGACCATGTGATGCCAATGCCGAATTCCAGTTCTCCCCAAGATCCTCCCCACAGTTTGAAATAAAGTTCTTTCTAAATGTAGATTACAAATCCCAGTTTCAAACTCAGTTTCAAGGCCTGCAGAGCCGATTGCATTCCTGTTTTTGTTGAACACATTGATTGTACCTTTTGTCGACAGAGGGTTTCTGAGGCAGGATTTGCTGTTCAGCTGGTGCCCGACAAGGAATCGCGTCACAGTGAACGCCAGTTCACTTATTGCATTGCAGCCGAATTGTAATTAATCAACACGTGTTATTGGTGAACTGCCTATACATAGAATGGAGGCGCAAAACTGATGGGCTGAATGGACTGCAGCAGTTCTCATTTTATGTTTCACAATGTTTAAACATATTAAGGGATATGTATATTGTAAAGGGAAAACTGCGTTGAGGAGATGTTCGGCCATTAACTAGAACAGGGAAAGCTTAATGAGTTAAACCTGTGCCCATACCTCTTTCCTCACCTCCATCCAAGGCCCTAAAGGAGCCTTCCACATCCACCAAAGTTTTACCTGCACATCCACTATTATAATTTATTGTATCCGTTGCTCCCGATGCGGTCTTCCCTACGTCGGGGAGACTGGGCGCCTCC
>NW_025125894.1:0-1093 GCF_004010195.1 Chiloscyllium plagiosum | reverse complement strand
TTCTCTCCACTGATGCTGACAAACCTGCAGAGTGTCTCCAGCAAATCCTGTTTGTGTTTCTGATTTCCAGCATCCACAGTTTTTTTGTTTTTTACCTCCAAAATATTTGCTGACCCCTGAATTGCAACCTCCCGTAGTTTCCAATTTTAACTCTCCCATCTTTTGCACCTTTTGCATGCTTTCAGTTTCCATAGAAATAAGCTCTTGAATTTACTCCCTAGTTTTTTAACATCTCTTTGTTCGTTCAGGATACTCCTTAAAAAGTCAACCTGTTTGACACAGTTTCTGGTCACTTGCCCTAATATGACATATGTGCCTGGTGTCAAATATTGTTATCATACAAGGTCGTCAGATATTTTTGTATTTTGTATCAAATATATGAAAAATATAAATTGTTGTTTATTTGGACAAGAATCAGTCGACCTTCATGATATTTTAATAACTCTTTGCCTAACAGCATTGCAGTTGCACTTTCACCACGCAGACTGCAATAGATCAGGAAGATCAGTCATCAATTTCTTCAGAACTAAGTGAGGATTGACAATATTTACTGAGCTCTATGGAGAGTAATCCAAAAATAATGTTTTCGGATATGCTGAATTAATGAGAAAGAGTAAACATGGTGCTGAGCCTTTTGGTTAGTACAAGCATAAAGCAAAACAGTAAAAGACTGTAGTACAAACAATTCCTGACCGTGAAACATTATGTCGGAAATTAAAGCTTCTAAATCTATTGTGTATGGTCAAAGGAATGCAGTAGATACATCATCCAAACACGATTTGATAAAGGGACGAGAAGGATTAAACAGACAAGTAGTCACAATATTAGAGATGTAGTGAAGGCATAAATGAAACAGAGCTACATATTGAAATGGATTCAGATCCACATTAAAGGAGATACACCAGCTTTACAGCAGCGGAACCTCTCACAGGTAACAGGCACAGCACTAAAAACTCCAAATTACTGAATAAATGTCACAAATGCTCAACAACGTCACTGCTGTCAACTTGAAATTCACTGCGGAGCCTGCAGCTGGATAGATATCAGAAGTACTGGACAAAGAGAAAAATCTCACAGTTGCGGAAATCCCCAG
>NW_025125893.1:0-1093 GCF_004010195.1 Chiloscyllium plagiosum | reverse complement strand
GTGTGAGTGTCTGTGTGTGAGTGTCTGTGTGTGTGTGTCTGTGTGAGTGTCTGTGTGTGTGTGTGTGTCTGTGTGTGTGTGTCCCTGCATTACGTTTCTACGCGGTCTCAGGTTTCCACGGTAGCACCAAAGGCTCGATAAAGGCCCGCGGTTCTGGTGGACACTTGGCTATCTAGAATGTTTGATCAATTCCGGCAGGCTCCTGGGGCTGAGCAGTTTAAAACGTTCGACGTACGTTCAAAGGCGAAAGTGTTCGGCCTTCAGAGCGCTGAGTTTATTTTCGTTCCTTCTTGTCTTCCAGCCCCCCCGATTGGCGTCGGACACAGGCCCGGTTCCTGAGGGTTTCTCCTCATCACCATGAGCACGGCGTCGACAATACGGACTCAGCCCCTCGGCGCCTTGACCATTCCGGGGGACCCGTACTCGGTGTTTGTGCTGAAGGAGGGCTACGCCTACACGGACGGTGACGGTAACACCAGAGCGGACGGCACAATAACGCTGCTGAAGGGGAGCCATGTGGTTTTGGTGGACACCGGCAACCCCTGGGACAGGGACCACCTCCTACAGAGCTTGGGGGCCCACGGCCTGGAGCCTGAGGATGTCTCGCTGGTGGTCTGCACCCACGGCCACTCGGACCACGTCGGCAACCTCAACCTGTTCCCCGAGGCCACCATCGTGGTTTCTCACGACGTCTGCCGACGAGGGGACGTCTACCTCAGCCAGGGCCTGGCCTCAGGCCTCCCGTATCGGGTGGATGACTGGGTGGAGGTGTTCCCCACGCCTGGGCACTGCGCCGGCGACGTGAGCGTCCTGGTGAGGGGCACGCGGGAGGGCGCGGTGGTGGTGGCTGGGGACCTGTTCGAGAGGGAGGGTGACGACGGGGCTTGGCAGCTCCTGAGTGAAGCCCCCGCGCTCCAGGCCGAGCACCGCGGGAGAGTGCTGGAGATGGCCAGCGTCATCATCCCAGGGCACGGGCCGCCCTTCCGGGTCATAAAGGACAGGTCAGCCTGCTCCACTGTGACCCCCAGCCCCAGCCACACCCACACCCACACCCACACCAGCACCGGCTTTGGTTAACCCTTCACCTCCCGCT
>NW_025125892.1:0-1093 GCF_004010195.1 Chiloscyllium plagiosum | reverse complement strand
TTTTTTTTATGCTCTGTCTGTTAAAGTGCAATTTATCAATAACTACAAAATGAAAAGCAAACTAAAATGGTGTCTGGATCTATAATTTATTGCCAGACATTAAAAAAACAGAAGTCTCTCAATGCTGTATTTCAAGCCTTGATCAGCTAATTTATTGAAACAAGGTCATCCTCCAATCAGCCATGATCGTGATGAATGGCAGGGCAGGCTTGAAAGATTGCATGGCCTCCTCCTGCTCGTATTTTCTACGTTTCTAAACCGGCTTAAATACCCAAGAAAACTGAAGATTCAGAATTATAAACCCAGATTAGTGCTCAAATGTCCTTGCTCAAATGCCTTCTTGCCCCATTGAACTCAGCCCTCCTCCATCTCAGAATTATTCTGGATTGATCTTTGTTCATATTATACACATGCTAAAACCTTTCGATACAATGATCAATGCTTCCTTAAATGATCCCAATTTAATATTTAATGCATTTTGTACATATTGTGTGTATGCACACAAATTATGAAGGCAGCCGTGCAGATTGAAGATATCATTAGGATTCTGAACATTATAAATAGGACCGTGGCATGCAAAATAAAGAAATTATGGCAAATAATTAGAAACCGTCCTGCTTTTCCCTCATGTCTAGTATTTATGCAGCACGCTTCAGGAAGGGATTTGAGAAGGTGAACAAAAGGTACACAAACATGGTCCCAGAGATGAACAATTGGACAACTATGTGGATAGTTTGAAGAAGCTTGGCTGCTCTTTATGGAGGACAGGAGATGAAGAGGACATTTTACAAGTGTTCAAAATCATGAGGAATTTAGATAGAGTAGAGTAAAAGGGTAGGAAAATGGATTGGTTACTCTTTGGAGAGTTGGTGTGGACTTGTTGGGCCACGTGGCCTGCTTCCATACTGTGCGGATTCTATTTTAAAAAAGGCTTGAGAAGAAAAGGACACTGATTTAAGATGATCAACAAAATAGAACAACTGTTACAAGGATTACTTTATTTTAAAAACAGCATAGTTAGGAAACTGGAAAGTTCTGGCTAATAGTGTAGTGGTGGAGTCAACTTCAACTGAGGTCTTCAAAAGGAATCTAC
>NW_025125891.1:0-1093 GCF_004010195.1 Chiloscyllium plagiosum | reverse complement strand
ACCAAGTTCCTGATCCATTACCAAGTTCCTGATCCATTACCAAGTTCGTGATCCTTTACCAAGTTGCTGATTCTTTACCAAGCTGCTGATCCATTACAAGCTTCTGATCCATTACCAAGCTCCAGATACATTAACAAGTTCCTGATCCATTACCAAGCTCCTGATCCATTACCAAGCTCCAGATACATTAACAATCTCCTGATCCATTACCATGCTCCTGATCCATTACAAAGCTCCTGATCCATTACCAAGCTCCTGATCCATTAACAAGCTCCTGATCCATTACAAAGCTCCAGATCCTTTACCAAGCTCCAGATCCTTTACCAAGTTCCTGATCCATTACCAAGCTCCTGATCCATTACCAAGCTCCAGATACATGAACAAGCTGCTGATCCTTTACCAAGCTGCTGATCCATTAACAAGCTCCAGATACATTAACAAGTTCCTGATCTATTACCATGCTCCTGATCCATTACCAAGCTCCTGATCCATTACCAAGCTCCTGATCCTTTGCCAAGCTCCTGATCCATTACCAAGCTCCTGATCCTTTGCCAAGCTCCTGATCCATTACCAAGCTTCTGATCCATTACCAAGCTCCTGATCCATTACCAAGCTTCTGATCCTTTGCCAAGCTCCTGATCCATTACCAAACTTCTGATCCATTACCAAGCTTCTGATCCATTACCAAGCTCCTGATCCATTACCAAGCTTCTGATCCTTTACCAAGCTCCTGATCCATTACAAGCTCCTAATCCATCACCAAGTTCCTGATCCATTACCAAGCTGCTGATTCTTTACCAAGCTCCTGACCCATTACCAAGCTCCAGATACATTAACAAGCTGCTGATCCATTACCAAGCTCCTGATCCTTTACCAAGCTGCTGATCCATTACAAGCTTCTGATCCATTACCAAGCTCCAGATACATTAACAAGTTCCTGATCCATTACCAAGCTTCAGATGCATTAACAAGCTCCTGATCCTTTACCAAGCTGCTGATCAATTACCAAGTTCATGATCCATTACTAAGTTTCTGATCCTTTAACAAGCTCCAGATACATTACCAAGCTCCAGATACATTACCAAGCTCCAGA
>NW_025125890.1:0-1093 GCF_004010195.1 Chiloscyllium plagiosum | reverse complement strand
ACAGTTCCTGGTTCCTGCATTTGTTATCACACACACCAAGTTTGTAAATGCTGGGAACATGCACTGGTCGAGACTGTTTGCTCTCCCACATCCGTTTTCTCCCCAGCAGGTGGTAAGATGATGGTCTGAATCGCTTTCGTCTGTTCCCTGTCACTCCGGGATGATGTGAGCTGTGAAATCTGTTCTCTGAGCTGGCGGTAACGTGATAAAACTTATGCACATCAGGTGCAACGTGCCTGAGCGACGGGACTCGCTGCAGTAACATCCCATGTTGATTCAGACAGCAGAGCCCTCGCTATGACTTAGAGAAGGACAAAGACACAGATGACTAGAAATGATTCTCTCTTTCCCTGCAGTTCTTCACATTTCTATCTGTCTCAGATGGCGTTATTTGCACAAGGTTCCCTAAAGGTTATTAAGTACTGTGCATGCACAATCTCTCTTTTGTGCAGCTTTCCAGAATTTCCATAACTCCGACGACCTCTAACCCCCTCCCGCGCTCCACAACCCCGTGTTTGATAGTGGGCTGAAAAGCGTGTTCATGTTTCTCTCCCACAACACTAATTGCCAATTGAAGATGAGTTCGTCCAGCTGCTAATGATGGGAGCCCGCTCGCAAAGGAAGTGGCTAGCACAGCCTCCGGGGAACCGGAATTCAGAATGGCAAGGAGCTGCTATTAAAAATCAGTGCGGCCTTCCCTCCGAAACAACAGAAAAAGCTTATTTTTTAAACAAGGAAACTCACCTGATTTATGGATCATGCTTCTCTTGCGGTTCTGGCTTGTTGGTCTTGGGTGTGATATCGCCTCGGGTGGCTGATGTTCGTGTGAGAAGTCACACTTGAGCACTGGAGTTTTGCATATGGTTCTATTTTTGACGCAGAATGTATAATTTTGATGAGCTCGAGTTCAGAACAAGGCACCGAAGCTTAAAGACACACAACAGCAACTTCTTGGAGGTCGTTACAAGACTGAGAAATGGATTCCCAAACTTCAAATGATGCTGATCCTGTTAATGTGGATTTTGCTGAGTGCACGTCCTGTGCAGAGTAACCTGAAAGACTTAATCTGTCCAAAATTTTGTTTTACTTATGC
>NW_025125889.1:0-1093 GCF_004010195.1 Chiloscyllium plagiosum | reverse complement strand
AAGATCATATCCGAGACCCTTTGCAAGAAATAATATTATTCAATTTCCTGCTTCTTCAGAATAACCCGATGTTACTCATGTACCAGGATGCACAAATTGCTCTGTAGAACACCAAGTTAAAACATAGAAAATTACAGTGCTGTAGAGGCCTTTCGCCCCTCGATGATTCGTTGACCTATGAAACTAATATGAAGCTCATCTAACCTACACCATTCCAAAGTCGTCCATATGCCTATCCATTGAGGATATAAATGTCCTTAAATTTGGAGAGTCGACGAGCATTGCAGGCAGTGTGTTCCATACCTCTACTACTCTCTGAGTAAAGAAAATAAATCTGATATGTGTACTAAATTTATCACCAATAAATTTAAAACTGTGCTTTCGTACTAGCCATTGCCATCCGTGGAAGAAGGCTCTCATTGTCCAACCTACCTCACCCTCTTATTAGCTCATATGGCTCAGTTGAAGTCGCCTCTCGGCCTTCTTGTCTCTGATTAAACCAGCAGCAAATCCCTCAGCCTTTCCTCGGAAGATCTTCCCTCCATAACAGGCATCAAACGAAAAGAAAACTCCTCTGAACCCTTTCCAAAATTTCCACATTTTTCCTATAATTCAGTGATCAGATCTGGGCACAACACACCAAGTGCGACTGCACCTTGTGTATTGTAAATCTGCAGCATTACCTCATGGTTGCGAAACTTAATCCCTCTACGAAAAGGTCTGACATAATGTATGCTATTGATTCAACGCTATCAAACCTGGGCGGCAACTTTCAAGGATCTACGTAGCTGGACACTGAGACCTCTCTGCTCATCTACACTACCAACTATCCTACGATTAGCCCAGTACACTGAATTCCTGTTACTCATTCCCAAGTGAATCATCACACACTTCTCCGCAAAAATTCAATATGCCACTTTCAGCCCCGCTCTGCAGATTATCGATGTCCCTCTGTAGCTTAAAATATCATTCGTCACTATCCACAAATCTAAAGACCGAAGTGTCTTCCGTAAATTGACTAAACTATCCTTCTATGCGTTCATCCAAACCACTTTTAAATATGGCAATCATTACTGAACCCAAAAGTGATCCT
>NW_025125888.1:0-1093 GCF_004010195.1 Chiloscyllium plagiosum | reverse complement strand
GTTAACTCTCATTTCCCTTCAGACATGCTGCCAGACCTGCTGAGCATTTCCAGCAATTTCTGTATTTCTTTCAGAATAAAACACATGCATTTTAATGCAGATATGGTGAAGACATTAAACGTTTTATTGTTATATTACGCAGGCACATATAAACACATCCTCAAATCAAGTAGGGTAAATTATTGGTTATTGAAATTGGTTATTGGTTATTGCACCTACATGAAGCAGGAAATGTGATGGAGTCATATCCTTCAGACAATGTTCAAGGAGATTTCACATGGTCCAGTTTGGGGAGTAATAACGTCATTGAATCAATTTAGAGATGGAAAAGTGTAATCTGTCTGAGAAGGAACAGTCTGTTCCTCCCTTTCTCTTTCCCTATCCCTCATCACAGCAATGTGTGCAAGCAAAAAGAAAGCGCAGTCGGTTTTATCACTCATGGCGGATTCCGGATGAGGATTCATTGGAATCTCCCCACTGCTTGAAGGAAAGGGAATTCAGCCAATTTCATCTGTTCCGGGAAGGAATCACATTTTCAGAAGCTTGTGTGAGCAGAATAACTTCCGAAGTAATTACTAAGACTCGATAGTTGTGGGGCGGGGAGTGCAGACAGGAGATTCTGTGGGATTCTGTGGCTGCAAATGGGAATTCAGGATGGTGTGTAGCCTCACACATGCCAGGGTTCAGGGTGTCTCAGAGCGGCTGCAAATCGTTCTCAAGGGAGAGGGGCAGCAGCCAGAAGTCATTGTGCACGTTGGTACAAATGACGGAGGTAGAAATAGTGATGAGGTCCGGCAGAGTGATTGTAGAGAGCTAGAAAAAAAGATAAAAGCCAGGATCATGACAGTGGTAATATCGGGTTTACTTCCAGTACTACATGCTAGTGACGGTAAGAACAGAAGGTTATGGCAGATGAATGTGTGGCTAAATAATTGGTGCAGGGGGCAGAGATTCAGATTTTTAAATCATTGGGATCTTTTGTGGGGCACAAACAAACTGTTCAAGAGGGACGGGCTATACCTGAACTGGAGGGAGTCCAATATGTTGCCAGGCAAGTTTGCTCGTTCTACAAGGGAGGGTTCAAACTAGATTG
>NW_025125887.1:0-1093 GCF_004010195.1 Chiloscyllium plagiosum | reverse complement strand
TCTGTACCGAGTTCTGTCTCACATCACGTGAGACGATACGACTCCTGAGACGAAAACTGAACATGGATGTCACCAAAATCAAGGATACATGGCCAGCCATAAACGTCCATACCAGATGAACCGACCCGCAAGCAGGAGAGAATGGACACTTTAATGCTTTTGTTGCAGCACTGGCTAACGCTTGTAGGGAGGCATTCCCAGTGCAAATGGAAATGACCAAAGTAACAATATGAAAACAACGAGAAGGTGAGACAGTGTCCCACTACCTTATTGGCCTCACTGAAGTCCATAACGCCATAGTGGACTGAGACCACCTGAAGACATAACGGCTGCAGAAATCACGCTGTATGAAGCACACCTGCGGAACAGCTTCATCAAAGGAATGGAGGGCGAAAGAGCGAAAAAGGATTAAGACACATGTACTACCTGGGAAACAGGAAAGCTGAATTTGGTAGAACAACATGTGTTACCTGCTGAAAATTGCTTTCCCAAGAGAAGGATAAGTGGAAACTAAAGATTGAACAGCAAATACATAAAGCTCAGCTCATTATGATGCCGATGGTCGCCTAGCCGTTGGAGGGAGGTGCTACAGAAAAAGAGTGCAGAAGAGGCGCTGGCAGAAGGAGATCTGGCGAGTGCTTTGTTTTTGGAGCAATGGCCACTGGGCGTGTCAGTGCCCTCGCAGAGAGCCATAATTGGCCCTGGAGGCTGGACAGCAGGGTGCCTGATAAGGAAGGCTGATGTGGAGGTGGGCAGTCCACAAGGTAAAGGTAAGCCTCTTTCGCTTTTGCTTGGAAATGAAGACTCGCTAATGTTAATCTCTTCTCCTAACCTTACGGGCACTCTAACATGCCCCAGCCCCATATTGAGCGGTGAGATTTGAGAGCGTGGACTATATGTTCAGTACAATAATGATAATATACGTCAATGCCTACCTCTATCATATGTGTGGAAGGTACCCCAGTTATCGTTTTTGGGAGATACAGGGGCATCCCTGAAAGGCTTAGTAGTGACAATGGAACACCAATTGTCAATAATGCCTTACAGCAAAATCAGTGAATATTTGGGAATAAACATGAGACAACACTGTGTC
>NW_025125886.1:0-1093 GCF_004010195.1 Chiloscyllium plagiosum | reverse complement strand
CCATCCAGACCTCTGACGCTAAGTGTATCCCGGTCAATGTTGGGAAAACGGAAATCTCCAATCACCACTAAATTATTGCCTCTACGTTTTTCCATGATCTGTTTAACTATTTTTTTCTTACACGTCATGCTCACTGTAATACAGCCCCAAAAGTCTAACCTCACCCTTCTTATTTCACTGCTCCATCCACAATGTCTCACGACCCAAGCCCTACATGGTGTCCTCCTTTCGCACAGCCATGATATCATCCCTGACCAGCAATGCAACTCCTTCCCCTTTTACTTCCCTCCCTGCCACGTCTGAAGAGTCCATATCCTAGAACATTTGGTTGCCAACCATGCCCTTCCTTCAACTAAATCTCTGTGATCACAATAACGTCATATTACCAGGCACCAACCTAAGCCCTAAATTCATCTGAATATACTCCATGCATTAAAGTAGATGCATTTCAGGCCACCAGTTCTTTTGCATTCATCTGCTCTCTGCCTACTCTTCCCATTATTAATGCTTTCTTTCTGATTCTTACAGTTTCAGTTTCCACCTCACTGCCGACTTGTTTTCTCTTGTGGTTCCCAGCCCCCTGCCACATTAGTATAAAACCTCCCCAACAGCAGTAGCAAAAACTCCCGAAAGGACATTCGTTCCCGTCTGGTTCAGATGTAGATCGTCAATTTTCTTATAGTCCCACATTCCCCAGAACAGGTCGCAAAGTCCAACAAATCTGAAACCCGCACTGCAGCACCATTCCTCAAGTCACGCGTTCACCGTGCCGTTTTTTAATTCATTTCTCCGCTGGCAGTCACGTGGCACTGGCAGTAATCCCGAGATGACTACCTTTGAGGTCCTCCTCTTTAATTTCTCTCCTAGCTCCCTGAATTCTCCCTGCAGGTCCTCATCTCGTTTTTTTTTCCGTTGGTCCCTGTATGCACCAAGATCCATGCACCATGTTCACGATCCCCTTTCCGAATGTTCTTCAGCCGAATGGTGTCATCCCTGACCTGAGCACCTGGGAGGCAACATAACTCCTCAGAATTGCTGATGCTCGATACTGAGTCCACCCGCAGCTCCAGAGTGGCCACACGGTCAAACAAGT
>NW_025125885.1:0-1093 GCF_004010195.1 Chiloscyllium plagiosum | reverse complement strand
CAATAACATTTGTCGATTTCTTTTACGAGTTTAATGAAGAACATTGCGTGTTACAGATGCAAAGTTGCCTTGTCAGATCAGTAAGAGGAACGTACTGGCAACACCGCACTTCCTCTGTATCGACAGAGCAATTACATTCAGCGACAATCTACTGGTTAATAGTTGTCCTCGTGGAGTAGACATCAGCATAGTAAAACCCTCTTGACTTTTTTGGCGGAATGGAGTCATGTGTTTACAGCGTTGTACACGGACAGCACAGCAAAATAATCTAGACTGCAAAAAGAAAACATCCACCATTCTCCCTGATTCTGTTGTAATAGTTGGGAATGGGAGATGAAACCAATAGCCAGCGATATGACCCTCCATTGCAGACCAATACTATTGCGATCCGAAAGTGCTGTTTTGAGAGGCTTTAATTGTATCTGTTTGTTCAGTGTTTGTCATCGATAACAGTCTCCATGGATTCCAACTGTGCCACTGGAGGCTTTTCCACTCATATTAGTCAGGGACTTTCTACAAGGCATTATTCAATGAAAGCAGCAGATACACCACCACCAAAACCAACAACGATCAACAGCTGCAGAGAGAGGGAGAGAAGAGATCAGAATCGGAGAACAATGGATTCGAATGTTTCAACAATGGATCACAATCTAATAACAATGGATTGGAATATTCCAACAAAGGACCCGAACCTGAGAACAAGAGGCTGGAATGTTACCTATTGTCTTCAGTTTCAATTGCAAACTTCATTCATTTTTCACAACTTTAACTGCCATTTTTGTCCTGCATTGATGTATGTCTCAGGAGACTTTCCATCAACAAACCTGTCTATTACCAGCTCCATATTATCCCCAGTCTCCACCTCTGTGTTAGTAATGTTGCTGAATACGCCACTGTCTCCACCTTGGTGAAATTCAGTCTTTCTCACTTCTGCTCTCTTCTGTCCGCCCTTCCAGTTGCAACCATTTTGATGATAAATGTGTTCATGTCTCGAAATTTTCTTCAAGATAAGAATACTGTGTCCGTGTAGTGATGTTGCTGAGCAGGTAATTCAGAGGGACAGTTTATTGCATTAAAGACACGCTTTCAAATC
>NW_025125884.1:0-1093 GCF_004010195.1 Chiloscyllium plagiosum | reverse complement strand
AGTGGAGAAGCCAACGGAAGATCAGGGAACTAATGAGTTACAAGTAGAATGCCATGGAAGTTTTCTAGACTGTGTTGTAGTCAGAAGCTACTGTCATAAGTTACAGCCAGAAGGAAAGATGAGAAGTTGAGGTTCAGTTAGCTGACACCCTGTATGATGTAATGGTACAGGAAAACCCTTAACAGGCAGTGGGTCAGGCAGAAGTGTTTAGTCCAGAAAGCCTAAGTGACTTGCAACAGAAATGTGAGAAGATATATATTATGATGCCAACTCAGAAAAGGAATCAGAACGTATTCCTGAGGGTTATTATCTTAAGGATAGAAGCCTAAAACAAAAGTGGAGACCCCAGCAGGTTAGTGCAGAGGAGAAATAGGCAGAGTGCACCAGGTTGGGTTGCCTGTAGCATATAGACAGAAGGTGTTATGGGTAGAACATGAATTACCAGAAGGAGATCACCTAGGTGTAAGGAGCAGTCAGGCTAATGTACAAAACACTTCCATTGGCATGGCATGCACAAGAATGTGGTTGAATATTGCCACACATGTTTTACATGCCTAATGGTAGGTATGCTACAGGCAGTAATAAAATCAGTATCTTTGTTGCCAATTCCCGCATTTGAAGAATCTTTCACACGGGTTATGATTGGTTGTGGAGGTCCCCTCCCTAAAACTAAAAGTGGGAATCAGCACTTGCTAACCATAATGCATGCGCCCACTAGACTTTGGAGGCAATTCAATTATGGAGTATTAAGACAAAAAGGATGGTCAGGAGTTGGTAGCTTTCTTTTCCCGTTATGGGCTACCTGGAGAAATTAAATCAGGCCAAGGGTCCCACTATACTGCTGAGACTTTTAAGGAAGTCTTGGATAGCATACAACACTTTAAACCACGTAAAAACAAGGACTGCAGATGCTGCTGGAAACTAGATTCTAGATTAGAGTGGTGTTGGAAAAGCACAACAGTTCATGCAGCATCGGAGGAGCAGGAAAATCGACGTTTCGGGCAAAAGCCCTTCATCAGATATCCAGATGAAGAGCTTTTGCCCGAAACGTCGATTTTCGTGCTCCTCGGATGCTGCATGAACTGCTGTGCTT
>NW_025125883.1:0-1093 GCF_004010195.1 Chiloscyllium plagiosum | reverse complement strand
AATGTTACAGGTGTTGGAGGGTTAGAGTTACAGTGAGAGTTTGAATAGGCTGGGGCTATTTTCTAGTGTTGAGGCTGAGGGGTGACCTTAAAGAGGTTTATAAAATCATGAGGGGCATAGATAAGGTAAACATTCAAGGTCTTTTCCCAGAATAGGCGAGTCCAAAATTAGAAGTCAAAAGTTTAAGGAAAGGGGGGAAAGTTTTAAATAGGGACATGAGGGACAACATTTTCACACAGAGACTGCTGTGTGTATGGATTGAACAGCTAAAAGAGGTGGTGGAGGCAGGTACAGTTACACGATTTAAAAGGCATTTGGATGGATACATGCGTGGGTCGTGTTTCGAGGGGGATGGGCCAAGTGATGGCAAGGGAGACGAGATTTATTTAGGATATTTGGTCGGTATGGACGATCAGACTGAAAGGTCTTTTTCCGTGCTGTATATCTCTGAGACTCCATTGCCTCTTGAGTGTATAACACAGGAACAGGAGGAGGATATTCAGCTTCTGAATTCTGTCAGTCAGCTTGTTTGCTCAATTACTGAGAGTAAAATACAAAAATACATCATTCAGATTTTGATGGTGTTTTACAGAAACAGGAGAAAGGCTTTTAGTCAAGAGAAGCTGTAAGGAATGTGAAGAGGCCATTCAGGCCCTCAATTCCATTCCACAAGAACATCAGGTGAGCACAGAGCCATTGGATCCTGTTAGCCAGTAGCAGGAGGAAGACATCTACTTTCGCAAACCTTGGATCAGGAGGCAGTCACTCAGCTGCTCAAGATTGGGACACAGGAACAGGAGGCAGTTATTCAACTACTTGATATTGGGACACAGAAATAGGAGGCACTCATTCAGTGCTCGAAACTGGGGCACAAGGAAATCTGGAGGTTAGTGAGGCCCCAGGATCCTGTTACACAAGGACTGCAGGAGGTGACTCACTCCCGACCAGTATCGGACGCTGGGAGAGAAGGGGAGTTTGCTTGTAACAAACAGAAATATATGAATAAGTTGCCTTAGTGGTCCTTTCAATCCTATCCCACCATTCACAAAGACCACGTCTCATCTGATTGTGATTCCCTCATTCCATTTTATGG
>NW_025125882.1:0-1093 GCF_004010195.1 Chiloscyllium plagiosum | reverse complement strand
CTATTTATGGACAAGGTGAGAGTTATTACGGATAATTGTAAAAATCCTATTGTATTACATGCAATTAAAGACTGGACGATAATGCGACAGGATGAGGCTAACCTACAAAAATACCTCCCATATACCCCTAAAGTGGGAATGTTGGGATTCCAGCGAGGGATGAGTGATGCTGTATTTAGAACCTGGGAGTCCAGAGCTATCTTCTGTTTGGGAGACCTGTTCGATGGGGAGGTCATGATCTCCTTCAAACAGCTGCGTCAGAAGTTTGGGCTGCATAGCAAAAATCTTTTTCGATATTTTCAAATAGGGTACTTTATACAAAAGAAGACCATGTTGATAATTGATCTTTATAAATCGGATAGGGAAAGGAGAGTGCTTCGGCTGATGCGTCTGCCCGTGGTCAGTACTCTCAACTACAAACTATTTAATAAGGTATCAAAGGACATGGAACGGTTATATAAAACCTCGAGTCAAGAATTGGGGATGGAAATCTCCTTAGAGATGTGAGAGGACGTCTGGGAAAATGTCAGGAAAATCTCGATCTGTAACAGAACTCAGGCTATCCAATTCAAGATACTTCATTGGGCACACATGGCACCTGAGTGACTTGCAAAGTTCAAGAATGGAGCATCTCCAATGTGTCCTACATGCAAAACAGAAGTTAGTAATCTCACCCATTGTCTGCGGATATGCCGTAAGATCTGCATGTATTCAGACAGAGTAGCGAATGCCTTGGCAAAGATTTTGGGTACGGAGATTGGATGGGACCAAGTGCCTCTACTTTTGGGATCCCCAAATTTCCCTTCTTTGGATGTATACGGGAGGAAATTATTCATTATCCTTTTCTTTGGTCCGGGGAAAAGCATTTTAATGAACTGGATATCCGAAGGTCCCTCAGAACTTTCAAATTGGCACAGGATAGTCATGGAATATATCCCCCTTGCCTTCCTTACGAAGATATTTTATGGTGAACCAAAAGGCGGAATTATTTTATAGAACATGGCAAACCCTTTTGAATTACGTTGACACAGATATATCAGCCACATAGTTCAGGGCCTTAGCTTAGCCATGGGAATGGTTCTGGCTGGTTCTG
>NW_025125881.1:0-1093 GCF_004010195.1 Chiloscyllium plagiosum | reverse complement strand
ACACACACACCATGGGTGCTGGGGATAAAATAAGAAAAAAAAATAAATTCCCCCCTGTCTCTCTGGGGAAGAGGCACCGGCCCTTAGAGGGGAGAGATATTCCCGCAGCATATTGGCAAAAAAAAAAAAAGAAAAAAAAAAAAAAAAATAAATCCCCCCCGGTCTCTCTGGGGAAGAGGCACCAGCCCTTGGAAGGAAAATAAATACCCCCCGGTCGCTCTAGGGAAGAGGCACTGGCCCCTGGAGGGGAGAGACAGTCCAGCAGTGCACTGGCGGTGCCCCACGACTGTCCTGCCCCGCGGCCCAACTTAACAAAACCCCCAGGGGCTGCAGCAGGGCTTCCTGCTGCCTCGACTCCTCCGGCCCCTGGGGAGGACATCAATAACCACGAGGGCCGTGGTGCAGGCGACGACGGAGGACCCTCTGCTGGGTCGTCGAGGGGAGGAGGGTGTTATCCTCGCCCCTCCCAGACTGTTTTTCCGGGGGCCTTGACCCTGGGAGATGACCTTTTCCCTGAGGTGTCGGGAGAGGAGCGGGGCCCCGAGCCTCTGCCGCCGGACGACCCGAACTCGGGGTGTTCCGCGAAGGGATGCGCCGAGGAGGGTACCGCTGGTGACCCTGGGGGTGGGGTCGCCGGGGGTTTGAGGGTGGTTGGTGGCGTCGGTCCAGCCCCCATCCACTTGGTGGGGGAGGGGTCGGTGACCGAGGGCGACCTCCTGGAGGAGGGTTCAGGATCGGTGGCGGACACCGGGGACGACGCGGACTCCCCCCCACCGATCTCCCCCTCATCCCCCTCGAGGAACTCCGGGAATTTGTCGAGGAAACTCGGGGTCACCGGGATAGAGCCCAACTGGCGCTCGACCGCTGGAGCTCTTTTGAAAAAGTTTACTGGTCGACCCTCGCTGCCCGCCAGGCGCCTGGGCTCGACAATAATGAGCGAAAGTGAGTTAGGAATTTCCTGGGGGCACTCCTGGTGAGGGCGAGGGACTTCAGTGCCCCTCCCTCGTCCTCCCTGTAAATATGTAGATAGGTTTGTTAATTGTACTGGTGGTGGTTGCGCAAAGCTTCCGACATGGAGACAACTATAGCCAGC
>NW_025125880.1:0-1093 GCF_004010195.1 Chiloscyllium plagiosum | reverse complement strand
ATGACTTTTGCTCAAAATACAGACAATACAGAAATAATGTATTTCATTCAATTATTTTACATGTAGAAACATTTGTTTTTAATTTATTTAATTTTATCCTGATCGATGTTCAAACATTTGTGTCTGAATTAGGAACAAAATAAGGAGATAATGAAAGTGAATATCAGAGTGACTACAAGATACATTCCATAACATTTGATAGAAAAAGGAATTTGCATAATTTTGTAATTATTGAACGTTGATAAACAATTAACTCCTCAGATACTGAAGCAGTCCAACCCCAAGAACAACAAAATCTGGACAATATCCAGGTTTGGGCTGTCAAAGTAACATACATGCCACACAAATTCAGGCTGCGACCATCACGTATAAGAAATGACCTAACCACCATCACTTGACATTCAATGCTGTTACCATCACTGAACACCCACTATCAACACTATCCTGGGGATAATCGTTGATCAGAAACTGAATTGGTCTCACCGCACAAACACAGTGGCTACAAGAGTAATTCAACTCCTGGCTCCTGAAAGCTTGCCCAACAGCTACCAGGCACAAGTCAGGAGTGTGACGGATTACTCCCCATTTGCCTGGATTAGTGCAGCCCTAACAACACTCAAGAAACCCATGGCCACTTCCAACTCGAAGGACAAGTGCAATAGCTATATGGAAAGACAAATACCTTCAAGTTCCCCTCCAAGATACTAACCCACCCTGACTTGGGAATATATTGCCATTCCTTCACTATCGGTGGGTGAATGTCCTGGAAATCCCCACCCCAATGGTATCGTGGGTCAATCCCCAGCAGGTGGACTGCAGCAGTTCAAGAAGACAGCTCAGCACCAATTTCTCAAGGTTAACTAGGGACGGGCAATAAATGCTGGGCCCAGCCAGTGACAACCAAATAACATCACATAAATATTAAAATAATGTCTGCAAGATCAAAACAGCCCCAACTCTGCCCGAGCTGCAATTTCTGCCTCTTCTTATTGACAAAGATAAAAGGTTACCTTGCTCAACTTTCTCATCAGTGCAGTATTCACCCCAGCCCTCTCTTATACAACCAGCAGCATTTCCATCACCAGCAGCAACT
>NW_025125879.1:0-1093 GCF_004010195.1 Chiloscyllium plagiosum | reverse complement strand
CACAGTTCAGTATCACACAGATGTGCACAGTTCACTACCACACATACGTGCACAGTTCAGTATCACACCGACGTGCACAGTTCAGTATCACACAGACCTGCACAGTTCAGTACCACACAGATGCGCACGGTTCAGTATCACACTGACGTGCACAGTTCAGTATCACACAGACCTGCACAGTTCAGTACCACACAGACCTGCACAGTTCTGTATCACACAGACGTGCACAGTTCAGTATCACACAGACCTGCACAGTTCACTACCACACAAACGTGCACTGTTCAGTATCACGCAGACGTGCACAGTTCAGTATCACACAGACGTGCACATTTCAGTACTACACAGACGAGCACAGTTCAGTACCACACAGACGTGCACAGTTCAGCATCACACTGCTATGCACAGTTCAGCATCACACTGACAAGCAGAGTTCAGTATCGCAGACTCATGCACAGTTCAGCATAACACAGAGACACAGTTCAGCATCACACAGACATGCACAGTTCAGTATCAGGAATTTGTGAAGAAGGGCTTATGCCCGATACCGCAATTCTCCTGCTCCTTGGATGCTGCCTGACCTGCTGCACTTTTCCAGCAACACATTTTTCAGCTCGGATCTCCAGCGTCTGCAGTCCTCACTTTCTCACAGTTCAGTACCACACAGACATGCACAGTTCAGTACCACACAAACTGTGCACAGTTCTGTACCACACAGACGTGCACAGTTCAGTACCACACAGACCTGCACATATCAGCACCACACAAACGTGCACAGTTCAGTACCACACAGACGTGCACAGTTCAGTATCACACAGACATGCACAGCTCAGTACCACACAGACGTGCACAGTTCAGTACCACACAGACGTGCACAGTTCAGTACCACACATACGTGCACAGTTCAGTATCACACAGATGTGCACAGTTCAGTACCACAGAGACGTGCCCAGTTCAGTACCACACAGACGTGCACAGTTCAGTATCCACAGACGTGCACTGTTCAGTACCACACAGACGTGCACAGTTCAGTATCACACAAATGTGCACAGTTCAGTCCCAAACAGACATGCACAGTTCAGTACCACACAAACGT
>NW_025125878.1:0-1093 GCF_004010195.1 Chiloscyllium plagiosum | reverse complement strand
TTAATCTCCATGTGAGCTCCTGTCCCAATCATGTTTAATCTCCATGTGAGCTCCTACCTCAGACATGTTTAATCTCCATATGAGCTCCTGTCGCAGTCATGTTTAATCTCCATGTGAGCTCCTGTACCAGACATGTTTAATCTCCATATGAGCTCCTACACCAGACATGTTTAATCTCCATGTGATCTCCTGTCGCAGTCATGTTTAATCTCCATGTGAGCTCCTGTCCCAGTCATGTTTAATCTCCATGTGAGCTCCTGTACCAGACATGTTTAATCTCCATGTGAGTTCCTACCCCAGTCATGTTTAATCTCCATGTGAGCTCCTACCCCAGTCGTGGTCAATTTCCACGTGAGCTCTGACCCCAGACATGTTTAATCTACACGTAATGTACTACCCCTGTCATTTTTAATCTCCATGTGAGCTCCTACCCAGTCATGTTTAATCTCCATGTTGTGCTCCCGTCCCAGTCATTTTTAATCTCCATGTGAGCTCCTGTCCCAGTCATTTTTAATCTTCATGTGAGCTCCTGTCCCAGACATGTTTAATCTCTATGTGAGCACCTTCCCCAGTCATGTTTAATCTCCACATGATCTCTTTCGCAATACATGTTTAATCTGCATGTGATCTCCTACCCCAGACATATTTATTCTCCATGTGAGCTCCTGTCCTGGTCATGTTTAAGCTCCATGTGAGCTCCTACCCCAGTCATGTCAAATCCCCATGTGAACTCCTACCCCAGACATGTTTAATCTCCACGTGAGCTCCTGTCCCTGTCATGTTTAATCTCTTTGTAAGCTCCTGTCCCAGTCATGTTTAATTTCAATGTGAGCTCTTGTCCCTGTCATGTTTAATCTCTATGTGAGCTCCTGTCCCAGTCATGTTTAATCTACACGTGATGTCCTACCCCAGTCATTTTTAATCTCCA
This sequence comes from Chiloscyllium plagiosum, assembly GCF_004010195.1. Classification (NCBI taxonomy): domain Eukaryota; kingdom Metazoa; phylum Chordata; class Chondrichthyes; order Orectolobiformes; family Hemiscylliidae; genus Chiloscyllium; species Chiloscyllium plagiosum. The sequence continues at coordinate 165 of NW_025125878.1, read as the reverse complement.
CGTGAGTTCCTGTCACTTCATGTTTAATCTCCATGCGAGCTCCTATCTGATTCATGTTTAATCTCCACGTGAGCTCCTGTCCCTGTCATGTTTAATCTCTATGTGAGCTCCTGTCCCAGTCATGTTTAATCAACATGTGAACTCCTACCCCAGACATGTTCAATC
>NW_025125877.1:0-1093 GCF_004010195.1 Chiloscyllium plagiosum | reverse complement strand
GCATCCGAGGAGCAGGAAAATCGACGTTTTGGGCAAAAGCCCCTCATCAGGAATAGAGGCAGGGTGCCGGCAGAGAGGAGAGATAAATGAGAGGGGGGTGGGGATGGAGAGAATGTAGCATAGAGTACAGTAGGTGAATGTGGTGGGGTGGAGGTGATAGGTCAGAGAGGAGGGTGGGGGAAGGTAGCAAAGTATACAATTGCTGAGTGGGGTGGGGATGAAGGTGATAGGTCAGAGAGGAGGGTGGAGGGGCCCAGGTCCTGGACCTCCTCCACCGCTGGTCCCTCACCATCTGACGCCTGGAGGAAGACAGTCTCATCTCACGGCCCAGAACACTTCAACCTCATGGCATCAATGTGGACTTCACCAGTTTCCTCATTTCCCCTTCCCCCACCTCAACTCAGCTCCAACCTTCCACTTCAGCACCACCCTCATGACCTTTCAGAACCTGCCTATCTTCCTTTCCACCTATCCAATTCATTCTCCTCTCTGACCTCCCACCTCTGTCCCCACCCACATTCACCTGTTATTCTCAATGCTACTTTCTCCCACCCCAACCCCCCTCTGATTTATCTCCCCACTCTGCAGACACCTTGCCTCTATTCCTGATGAAGGGCTTTTGCCCAACACGTCAGTGTTCCTGCTCCGTAGATGCTGCCTGACCTGCTGTGTTTTTCCAGCACCACTCTAATCTAGACCCTGGATCTAACATATGATTCCTTTTAATACTTGACTAGAACTTCAATACCTTTATTCTTACGTTGTTCCCGAATCTCACCAGCCTTGCCTTTCACTCTGACAGGAGCAACATGCTCTGAACGCTCCTGACCACACTTTTCCACATGGCGCCATATTAGGAAAATTAAACTACCCTGCTATTACAATGCTATTATTCTTACATACATTTGAGATCTCAACATATTTTCATCTTGATTTCTCTCTGACTACTGGGTCCTGTAGTCCAATCCCATCAAGTTGATCATCCCTTTCTTATTTCCCATTTCAAACGGTAGATTTTCATTAAATGGTTTCTCAGCAATAGCTACAGTAAGTACAGTACTAATTGAGTGTCTGCGATTCCATGTCTAAACAC
>NW_025125876.1:0-1093 GCF_004010195.1 Chiloscyllium plagiosum | reverse complement strand
GGTCGTCCCATTCGTCTTCCCCGCGAAAGGTCCTCAGTTCGATCTTGGGTAGAAATGCCCTGTTTTGCTAACTGCAGCCCTTTTACATGGACGAAAATGGCAAGCCGCTACCTTCTTATGGAAGGGAGAACCTCTAGATAAACGAGAATCCAGAACATGACTGTTTAAATATCATACAGTATCAAACCAAAATTTGACAGTACCTAAGAGATCTACCTTTACATGACGGGGACAGATTGTTTATAGATGGATCATCCAGAGTAGTAGAAGCAAAAAAGGCATAATGGATATGCAGTAATGGACGTAACAAAAACCAACCAGTGGAGGCAGACCGGCTGCCTAACACATGGTCAGCCCAGACCTGTGAATTTTACGCATTAAATCAAGCTTTAAAACACTTAGAGAATCGGGATTGGACAATTTTCACTGATTCTAATTATGTATAAAATAGTAAGGGAAGGGCTGAAAATAGGTAGAATCCCAGGGATGAGACCCTTCCAAAGTATACAGGTGCATTAAACAGAACTACCCCCAGTGGGAAAACAGAAGTACCCGTTGGACCTAGTCGACCACTTAACCGGGTGGGCGGAAGCTTTCCTAAAGTCATTAGCCACCTCAAAAGGAGTGGTGAAAACCTTCCTTGACCATATCATCCCATGATATGGAATGGTGAAAAGTATAGATTCAGACCAAGGTAGCCATTTTACTTCCAAGATCTTACAATGAGTAATGGCAGGATTAGAGATCTCTTGGCAATTTTACTCTCCTCTGGGCGGGTGGAACGAATGAATCAAATCTTAAAGAAGCAATTATCTAAGCTAGTCCTAGAGACTCGATTACCATGGACAAAATGTTTCCCTACCGCATTGCTACGCATTAGTATTGTTCCTGGACATGATATCGGCTTCTCTCCTTAAAAGATGATGTTTGGATTACCTTTCTTGGGTGGGAGAGGGGAATTGCCAACTGTAGAGTTCAATGATATGTTTTTAAAGAACTGTATTGTGTTGCTCGGCTCTTGTTTGTCTGTCCTTAGGAAGAAGGGTCTGTTGAAACAGAGACCTCAACTTGAGTTCAACAACCGGGTGATTGG
>NW_025125875.1:0-1093 GCF_004010195.1 Chiloscyllium plagiosum | reverse complement strand
ATTAGACATTGTTTCCTCGCACCTTCTACACCCCCCAGACCCCACTTTTACACTTTTACCTGGCCACATGGTGTCTCTCTCCTGGTGAAACTCACTACTTGTGCGTCTCTAAATGTGCCTTTCCAAATATTTTGGAAACGGATTCTCTGAGTGACAGAAATTCTGCTCCCATCATTTCTTTGTCCTACATCGATGGTTTTGAAAGCCTGACGTTCAGAAATATACGAACTTTAAAGAGTGAATTTACCACCTATTTACTCTCTCCAAACCTAAAATACTCAGGAAAACTTCCATTCGGTTTTCCTTGGTTCAGTGTCAAATTTTTTCAACACAAATAAATAAAATTCCATACCCACTAAACGCCGTCAGCATCGTCTCTAATGCCTTAGCAACCCAGTAAACGCTGGCAGTGTCCTCTCTGATAGAATCACAGATTCCCTACAAGGCAGAAAGTACAGTTCAGCCAATCGAGTCTGTAGGGACACTCTGAACAGCATCTCAACCAGATCTAGCTCCCGTCTCTATCCCCGCAGGCCCCTGGCTTGTGATTTCAAATAGACCTGCTGGAATAAAACCTGACATCGTGAGACTGATGACCTTATCGCTGTGTTACCCATGGCTAACTCACTGAACTTACTGAATTCACTCTCTGGACACATCAGCGCAATTTAACATGACCAATCTACTTAACCTACAGACTTAACAGCAGTTCGAACCACTGAGCAAATGTAGCATCACATTGAACACTATCTGTATCATTTACACACTGGCAACTCAGCCGAGTGAAAGCAAGCTGCGCCCATCAACCGGAATTCAATGCACTCAAACGTGGTTCTGTGCTGGACAACCTCATTCGTTCTGCTGGAAATGTTTCTGCACTCAGATCTGAATGGGTTTACTCTGTTTTCTGCCTCAGATTCCTGCTGTAAATAAACACATTAGCCAGGAACAATTCTATATAATGGTTTTCATTGCAACACAAACACAATGTGCAGTTTGCTGAAGTTACGTGTTTGGACTTTCACTGACACTCTCTCTCCCCAGGAGCTGCAGTCCTTCCCCAGCTAATTCAGACAGCACTGTCTTTCCTGTG
>NW_025125874.1:0-1093 GCF_004010195.1 Chiloscyllium plagiosum | reverse complement strand
CATCAGGGAGCGGGCGATGACAGAGAGAGAGAAAGGGGAGAAAGGGGTATGTGAGAGACAGATAGCTTGCGAGAGAGAGAGAGAGAGAGTGATAGATGGAAACAGGGAGGGGCCGAGAGACAGAGAGAAGGGGAAAAAGGGGTGTGTGAAAGAAGGGCTGAGAGAGAGACAATAGTCAATAGACAATAGGTGCAGGAGTAGGCCATTCTGCCCTTCGAGCCTGCACCACCATTCAATATGATCATGGCTGATCATCCTTAAACAGTATCCTGTTCCTGCCTTATCTCCATAACCCTTGATTCCACTATCTTTGAGAGCTCTATCCAACTCTTTCTTAAATGAATCCAGAGACTGGGCTTCCACTGCCCTCTGGGGCAGAGCATTCCACACAGCCACCACTCTCTGGGTGAAGAAGTTTCTCCTCATCTCTGCCCTAAATGGTCTACCCCGTATTTTTAAGCTGTGTCCTCTGGTTCGGCACTCACCCATCAGCGGAAACATATTTCCTGCCTCCAGAATGCCCAATCCTTTAATAATCTTATATGTCTCAATCAGATCCCCCTCAGTCTTCTAAACCCAAGGGTATACAAGCCCAGTTGCTCCAGTCTTTCAGTGTAAGGTAGACCCGCCATTCCAGGAATTGACCTTGTGAACCTACGCTGCACTCCCTCAATAGCCAGAATGTCTTTCCTCAAATTTAGAGATCAGAACTGCAAACAATACTGCAGGTGTGGTCTCACCAGGGCCCTGTACAGCTGCAAGAAGAACCTATTTGCTTCTATACTCAATCCCTCTTGTTATTAAGGCCAACATGCTATTAGCCTTCTTCACTACTTGTTGTACCTGCATGCTTACCTTTATTGACTAGTGTACAAGAACACCCAGATCTCTTTGTACTGCACCTTTACTTAAATTGATTCCATTTAGGTAGCAATCTGCCTTCCCGTTCTTGCCACCTAAGTGGATAACCATACATTTATCCACATTACACTGCATCTGCCATGCATCTGACCATTCACCTAACTTGTCCAGGTAACCCTGTAATCTCCTAACATCCTCCTTACATTTCACCCTGCCACCCAGCTTAGTGTCA
>NW_025125873.1:0-1093 GCF_004010195.1 Chiloscyllium plagiosum | reverse complement strand
CTTTGAATAAATGCAAACACACAGGTGCCACAATCCTATCGGGTAGAAAATTCCCACTCAATGGCCTTGTGAGAATTTCTCCTTATCCCTGTTTCTACCGAGGTTAGAGATTCATTGTCTCTTTGTATAGTCCCATTCCTCGAGATGTCACAACAAAGTATCAGTGTAACTAAGTGTGTAATTTGGTAACTGATATCCGTCTCATACTGGGTCAGGTTCAATGTTAGGAAAATGTCAGACAGGTTTCTTTATTTTCAAAAAATAACTAATCCAAAACCAAAGCAAAGTTACTCAAATTACGATATATACATAAATGATATACAGTTTGTACATTGACAATATGTACATTAACATTTATTTTTCTATAAATCTGAGACACAGAGACGCACACACACACACTTTGTCCAAATAACAGTTGATTTCATGACAAAGCAAAATTGAAAATGTTGCATTGTTATTCTGCCTCTGAAGTGATTCTGCCTCACAGAAACTGCTCGCACTGGGGTTTCTTCCTGGAACAGTTGGATTTGGCTGAATTCCCTTTTCTGCAGGCAGTGGAGAGATTCCAGTGAATCCTCAACGGGAACCTTCAAAGAGTGCTAAATATGGCTAATCGGTTTTCAGCTCGCATGTGCTGCTGTAGAGAAGTTCAAGTAGAGAGAGAGAGCAATGGCCGTTTGCTTCTACGACAGGTTACATTTTCTCCCTGCCTGATCTGAAACATGCAATAATGTGACCAGAACACGATATATAAGGTCTGGTTGAACATTCCGCTGATTGCATGATTCCATCCCTGTTATCTGCTCCATTTTGGAATGTTTTGTAATTTATAATTTGAAGGTATGTTTATATGTGTCTGCATAATTTTTGTACAATAAATTCATGTCCTCATAGTACATGTGTTAAAATGAATATGTTGTTTTCTAAAACTGAATGCTAAGTTTTATTATCTTATCCATTAGCTACGCCCCAATACACTCTCCTCACGGGCTTATATGGTTCAATATGAACATCTCTCATTCTCAGGCTTGAAGTGCTCTGACCTTGTAGAGGCCATGAAGAGCACAGATGCGGGGAACAGGCAAGGTTATTT
>NW_025125872.1:0-1093 GCF_004010195.1 Chiloscyllium plagiosum | reverse complement strand
TTAATTCTAGATTTTTATTGAATTCATATTCTATCATCTGCTATGGCAAGTTTTAACCCCAGGTCCCCAGAACATTACCAGTGTACCTGGATTAACAGTCCTGTGATAATACCACGAGGTCATTGCATCCTCCTAATGTTGAAGTAATTCTGTATCTTAAGAATTATTTTCTTTGAGTTGTCCAATTAAGTATTTTATTTCACCTATATCTCTCAACTACATCTTCCTGATAATATTATTCTTCCTTGTCTTGTCATTTGTCATATCTTAAAAATGTGCTTCTTTCCTCACTTAAAAAGCTTTGAATTGTTCAGTACAGTGTTGCTGGTGTGTAAAAGTGAAGGCTTCATCATGCCACTCACTTGTTAGAGGAGATAACCGGTGGGAGATTAAACTGAGAGTCACCACAGCTCAGGCAAGGGGCGAAATTGAAGAGGTGAGATATCCATCATACCCTCAGTTTGGTCAGGAACTGAAGCCATGCTATTGGTGTTAATCTGTATCACAAACCAGCCATTCAGCCAACTGAGCTGCACGGAAACATTTGCTGTGCAGGTGTCATCAAAATGGAGGATCTCATCCATCTGTAAGTGAAATGGAAGAGTCCAGGCATTTTGAAATAATTCAAAATCCAGGAGAACACTGAAACCACTGGATCCCCTGAATTCGTGAGGTAGATGATGTTGTAATAGTGGTAAATGCAATGATTGTAAAAATATTTATATACACAATGTATAATCGTAATAATGAAAAGTAAAGCACGGGAGAAGTATTGGACAAGAGTCTGAAAGAGTCAACACTAAACAGTGCCATCAGCATGAAACACAATGATGTTGTTATGAGGAGAGCCAGGAGGGGCCACAAAAAAGGCTTTGCAAGAAGGATTAGGGAGAACCCAAATGCATTTTACTCATACGTGAGGAATAAGAGAATGATCAGGGAGAAGGTAGTGCCGATCAGGAATAGAGTAGGGAACTTGTGCATGGAGTCTGAGCAGATAGGGGAAGCCCTTAATGTTGCTTCGGTTTTCACAAAAGAAAGGGAACTTGTTGTCAAGGAAAACTTAGTGGAGCTGGGATACCGTCTTGACCAG